>NC_088417.1:91752172-92052172 GCF_034236695.1 Oncorhynchus nerka
TCTTGCTGATGTTGAGGGAGAGATTGTTGTCCTGGCACCACACTCAAACGTCTCTGACCTTCTCCCTGTAGCCTGTCTCATTGTTGTCGGTGATCAGGCCTACCACAGTTGTGTTGTCGGCAAACTTAATGATGGTGTTGGAGTCATGCGTGGCCATGCAGTCGTGGGTGAACAGGGAGTGCAGGAGGGAACTAAGCATTCACCGCTGCATCGTTCAGTGTTGCTAGCCTCGAAGTCTGCATAGAATGTATTTAGCTTGTCTGGTAGGCAGGCGTCACTGGACAGCTCACGGCTGGCTTTCCCTTTGTAATCTGTGATAGTTTGCAAGCCATGCCACATCTGACGAGTGTCAAAGCCGGTGTAGTAGGATTTGATCTCGGTCCTGTACTGACGCTTTGCCAGTTTTATGGTTAGTCGGAGGGCCTAGCGGAGTTTCTTAAAAACGTCCGGAATAGTGTCCCACTCCTTGAAAGCGGCAGCTCTAGCCTTTCAGGGCTCCCCAATAGCGCAGCGGCCTAAGACACTGCATCTCAGTGCTAGAGGTGTCACTACAGACCCTGGTTCGATCCCGGGCTGTATCACAACCGGCTGTGATCGGGAGTCCCATAGGGCGGCACACAATTGGCCCAGTGTCGTCCAGGTTAGGGAAAAGTAACAGTCCATGTCACAATGCACTCATGTTAAGCGAATAAACCTAGTCGCCCATGTCCGATATTTGTGGATGAAGTCACAAATGAACCTTGAGTCTGTTGTTGTCGTTAGTGTGTTGACCCAGGAGGATGTTCTGTCATAACGGAGTTATAATATGGTTGAAGAGACAGAGTACTATTGTACTGGCTGTTATCATGGGTAGAGGTGGAACCCATGAGACAAGGATGTAACAGACCAGTAGCTTGTGTGTGTGTGTGTGTGTGTATATATATATATATATATATATATATATATATATATATATATATATCCTGGGGCTTGCACATGCTCCGCTCGCTCAGGTAGGCTACATTTTGTTTGTCTTGATGAATTTGATATTGCCTTTGTCCTCTGTCTCACACACACACACACACACACACACACACACACACACACACACACACACACACAGCTATTGTCTGCTCAAATAAGCTTGTGAATTGTTTCAGGTACTGTATCAGTCTGTTGCCATGGGGACTTTGTATCCTTCAGCAACCACAGAGAGCGTGGAGAAAGAGAGAGGAAAAGAGTGAGACAGAGACAGAAAGAACGGGTATTGTGAGAGAGAGAGAGAGAGAGAGAGAGAGAGAGAGAGAGAGAGAGAGAGAGAGAGAGAGAGAGAGAGAGAGAGAGAGAGAGAGACAGAGAGAGAGAGAGAGACAGAGAGAGAGACAGAGAGAGAGAGAGAGAATAGTCTGGAGAGTAACAATATTACGTTGTTTTGTCACTGGCCTACACACAATACCCTATAATGATACTGGAATTATGTGTTTAAGTAAGCTATAGGCCCAATACACTGTCACTGTATATTGGCTACGCTTGACTTGCCCTGCCAATGTTGTTCTTCTCAGACCATTTTGAAATTATATTTTTTAGAAATGTAGTTATATGATCACACTGGTAATAGATAATTTGTTGTATTAATTGTGAGGCACAGCTGAGTGAGCATAATCATTTTCTACATCTCACCCTCTACTTCTCACTCTCACCCGAGTGACCCGACTGACCTTCCCTCTGTTCTCCCTCCCTCCGCTGAGAAAAGGGGACACAGTCTTCCAGCTGATGGAGAAACTCAAGTCGCACTGCAAGTTGCACTGCATTCATGTTGTTACTCCTATGACCAGAGAAAGTGAAATATTCCTTGATATTAAAAAAGACAAGCTGCTAATAATAACAACAGTTTATTGAAACACTTATTGAAACACTTTGCTATACTCATTCATTACAGCTGCAGTGCTGGTTGTAGCGTTGGTGGAAGTAGGGAGAACACACTTATTGAAACACTTTGCTATACTCATTCATTACAGCTGCAGTGCTGGTTGTAGCGTTGGTGGAAGTAGGGAGAACACACTTATTGAAACACTTTGCTATACTCATTCATTACAGCTGCAGTGCTGGTTGTAGCGTTGGTGGAAGTAGGGAGAACACACTTATTGAAACACTTTGCTATACTCATTCATTACAGCTGCAGTGCTGGTTGTAGCGTTGGTGGAAGTAGGGAGAACACACTTATTGAAACACTTTGCTATACTCATTCATTACAGCTGCAGTGCTAGTTGTAGCGTTGGTGGAAGTAGGGAGAACACACATTTTATGGCTTATAAAACTTAAAGATGAACTTACTCATAAAAACAGCAGCTAATTTCTGTATTCTTTGAGTCTTTCTCTAGTCATGGTTTTATAAGTTTTGAAATCAACTTTGCTGTGTGTATGAGGCTTCTTTTTACAGTCTATGGCTCGAGGAAGCACAGTGCAAACACAGTGATCTGAACTATCTGATTGGCCAATGGTAGGCCTATAGGTGAACTTGATTTGCTCTCTGGGCCTGTGACGGAGTTCCACCCTCAGACCTTTGAAATCAAAAGGGAAACACTTGGCCTTCCCAGCGCTAAGGCTGCTGAATCAAGTGCACCTCCCGCCAACAGCTCGAAACAAGTTTTAAAAAATAGAAACGCATTGCTACATCGTTGGGTTTTTTACAGAAATGATCGACTAGAAATGCCTTGGACGTTGACCACTGTTGTACTGTACAGTATAACTAAAACAGCTTTGCCCTAAACTATTCAGTCTCTAAAGTGACACTTCTAATACCACCTGAAAAGGAGATTCTCATGCATAAATCCTGCTCCCTCCTTTTGGCGCTCGGCGTCACCAGGTCTGCTAACCACCGGTCCTGGCAACCCACATTGTGCACACATGGCAACCATCATTACGCACACCTGGACTTCATCACCACCCTGGTTACTCTCCCTTCATATTGACTTCTGTAGCATCAGGCAGTATTTGGGGGGGGGGGATTTACATTCAGTATGTGACGTGTCACGAACCGGCTCAAAGCCCGTAACAAAGGGAGACCACGTGGAGATAAGGAGTAGCAAAATATGTATTTATTACCTAAAGCAACTAAGTATAATATACAATGGTGTGTGTAATCAGTAATCAGTAGTGTAAGTGAGTGTTTTGCATGCATGAATGTGATAATGCAGGGTGATGAAAGGTGCCAAAGCAAACAAACAAACAAACGGCCACCAAGAACCACAACACAATCTACAAAGGGTGTCTGCATGGAGAGAGTCTCCTTCATGAATGTGGAAGAGGTCTATTTGTCCTGGGAGACACCTGGCCCAGGTGTTTCCCATGTAGCTGACGACCCTCCCAACTCCGCCCACCGGCATCCTAATAAGGAAACAAGAACAAAGACAGAATACGGCAGACAGAGTGGGAGGGTCGTCACAGACGCCTGTTTTGGATTTTCTTCATGTTTATTATTATTAAACTTCAACTTCTGCACCAACTTCCTGACTCCCTGCGTATACGTTACAGAGATAATAAAAAGAGTGTCAATTTATACAACCTATTATAAACTACCCACTTTCCCTCCTTCAATGACACTTCCTCCAATCATTTTTCCATCCTCCCTTCATGCTCTTCTTCAAGGACACCATGCCATCTCCCTGTCTCTCTCTCAGCTCTGAGCCCACCTCTTGTACAAAGGCATGTCTCTCTCTCAGCTCTGAGCCCACCTCTTGTACAAAGGCATGTCTCTCTCTCAGCTCTGAGCCCACCTCTTGTACAAAGGCATGTCTCTCTCTCAGCTCTGAGCCCACCTCTTGTACAAAGGCATGTCTCTCTCTCAGCTCTGAGCCCACCTCTTGTACAAAGGTATGTCTCTCTCTCAGCTCTGACCCTGCCTCTTGTACAAAGGTATGTTTCTCTCTCAGCTCTGACCCTGCCTCTTGTACAAAGGTATGTTTCTCTCTCAGCTCTGACCCTGCCTCTTGTACAAAGGTATGTTTCTCTCTCAGCTCTGACCCTGCCTCTTGTACAAAGGTCTGTCTCTCTCTCAGCTCTGAACCTGCCTCTTGTACAAAGGCATGTCTTTCTCTCAGCTCTGACCCTGTACAAAGGTATGTCTTTCTCTCAGCTCTGACCCTGCCTCTTGTACAAAGGTATGTCTCTCTCTCAGCTCTGAGCCCACCTCTTGTACAAAGGTATGTTTCTCTCTCAGCTCTGACCCTGCCTCTTGTACAAAGGTATGTTTCTATCTCAGCTCTGACCCTGCCTCTTGTACAAAGGTCTGTCTCTCTCTCAGCTCTGACCCTGCCTCTTGTACAAAGGTATGTTTCTCTCTCAGCTCTGAGCCTGCCTCTTGTACAAAGGTATGTTTCTCTCTCAGCTCTGACCCTGCCTCTTGTACAAAGGTATGTTTCTCTCTCAGCTCTGACCCTGCCTCTTGTACAAAGGTATGTCTCTCTCTCAGCTCTGACCCTGCCTCTTGTACAAAGGTATGTCTCTCTGCTCTGACAGACTATAATAAAAACATCAACAGCAAGAGTCCGCACAGCAAATTCTCCAGTGTTAAATCAATACTGACAGTGTTAATTTTAACGCTGGTCCAGTGTCTATACGGGTCAGTGTTAAATTAACACACTGTTTAGTGTAAAGTCATATTTGCATATTTCCCAGAGTGCCTTGCCTTTCAAGTGAATTGTAGTTACCACCCATGATAGAATTTGTTTGTGAGAGACATGGTTGTTGCATTCATTCATTTTCAGTCCTGTGGCCTTCAGGATTCTAAATGAATATGTTATCATTCAAATTAAATTATTTCAGACAATAAAACACATATTTCATAAGGCCTTATTTTGCGGTCCTAGTTTTACCCTAATACAGTGGCCTGAAACTGATGGTTTACAGGCCACCTCAGGCCTAGCAGTTACTTTATGCTGGCTTGCATGATGTATAATTCCTAATGGAATCCAGCCAGAGTGGGGATATCCAACATTTAGAATTTTAGCATTCGGAATGACTGCCGGGTTGGAAAGGCTTAGTTATGAGAATGCCTTAACCATCAAAACTGGAACAACCATTTCAGTAAAGGGTGCAATAAGTCCAAGTAACAGATTGGATTCATTTTGAAATGTTTTATTTGTATTTGAGTAGCATAACATTAATAAATCAATCAGTGTACATGTAAAAACATAGATATTGAAACAAACATTTTGTTTTAAATCTACCTACAATAGAGCATGCTGGGAAATATGATAATGATGGCCGTCACTTTGGTTTAACACTGATTATTAAAAGCAACACTTACAGAGTTTATTTAACTTCTGATTCAACACTAGATATGTTACACTGAAGAATCAACACTAGGTAAAACTGTCCAATTTGCTTTGTGGAGGTTTTTCAATGCTTTTTTGAGTATTAAAATCCCTTCAGAAAGTAATCATACCCCTTGACTTATTCCACATTTTGATGTTACAGCCTGAATTCAAAATTAATTACTTTTTTTTGTGTGTCACCCATCTACACACAATACCCCATAATGACAAGGTGAAATGTTTGCAAATTTATGGAAAATGAATCAAATAAAGAAATACCTTGTTTACATATGTATTCACACTCCTGGGTCAATACTTTGTAGAAGCACCTTTGGCAGTGATTACAGCTGGGAGTCTTTTTTTAAATACTTTTTCTGAGAGCTTTCCACAACTGAATTGTGCAACATTTGCACATTATTATTTTCAAACTTCTTCAAGCTTGGTCAAATTGGTTGTTGATCATTGATAGACAATCATTTTCAGGTCTTTCCATAGATTTTCAAGTAGATTTAAATCATCCACTCAGGAACATTTACTGTCTTCTTGGTAAGCCACTCCAGTGTAGATTTGGCCTTGTGTTTTAGGTTATTGTCCTGCTGAAAGGTGAATTCAACTCCCAGTGTCTGGTGGACAGCAGACCGAACCAGGTTTTCCCTAGGATTTTGCCTGTGCTTAATTTCATTCCATTTCAATTTTATCCTGATAAACTCCCCAGTCCTTAACAATTACAAGCAAACCCATAACATGATGATGTATTGGATTTGCCCCAAACATAACACTTTGTATTCAGGACAAAAAGTGAAATGTGGTTTCCTTCCTCTTCGGCAATTGAGTTAGGAAGGAAGCCTGTATCTTTGTAATTTCACCATGTTTTCTTAACCCATCTACAGTACCTATAGGTACTACCATCTACCAATTGGTGACCTTCTTTGCGAGCCATTGGATAACCTCCCTGGTCTTTGTGGTTGAATCTGCGTTTGAAATTCACTGCTGGACTGAGGGTTCTTACAGATAATTGTATGTGTGGAGTACAGAGATGAAGTAATATTTCAAAAATCATGTAAAAAAAAATCTGAGCGGTAGCTCGTCTTGCATTGCGACTCAGAAAGTGACCACTGCAGTAAAATAAGGCTGCTGGCTTCTTTGTGCTTCTTTACCTAGATCAGTAGGCCTACATACTGTGACTTGTTGAAAAAATGCAACAGCCAGCATAATGTAATTTCTTTTCCTTAAAGCAAAATAGTGTTGCTGAATACTTGTTCATCTTCAGTCTGCTCTAGGGTGTTGCTGAATACTTGTTCATCTTCAGTCTGCTCTAGGGTGTTGCTGAATACTTGTTCATCTTCAGTCTGCTCTACGGTGTTGCTGAATACTTGTTCAACTTCTGAAATCAGTCTTACCTAATTTCTATCAGCATGTTCAATGTGCAACCAGAGGGAAAAAACTCTAGACCACCTTTACACCACACACAGAGATGCATACAAAGTTCTCCCTCGCCCCCCATTTGGCAAATCTGACCATAATTCAATCCTCCTGATTCCTACTTACAAGGAAAAACTAAAGCAGGAAGCACCAGTGACTCTATCAATAAAGAAATGGTCAGATGACGCAGATGCTCAGCTTCAGGACTGTTTTGCTAGCACAGACTGGAATATGTTCCGGGATTCCTCCAATGGCATTGAGGAGTACACCACATCAGTCACTGGCTTCATCAATAAGTGCATCAATGTCGTTGTCCCAACAGTGACTGTATGTACGTACCCCAACCAGAAACCATGGATCACAGGCAAAGGCCGCACTGAGCTAAAGGGTAGAGCTGCTGACTTCAAGGAGCAGGACCCTAACCTGGAAGCTTATAAGAAATCCCACTACACCCTCAGACGAACCAACAGGTTGTGGGGCCAGACAGATTACCAGGACGTGTGCTCCGGGCATGTGCTGACCAACTGGCAGGTGTCTTCACTGACATTTTCAATATGTCCCTGATTGAGTCTGTAATACCAGCATGTTTCAAGCAGACCACCATAGTCCATGTGCACTAAGGGAACCTTCACCCTCTGCAAGGTCAGTGACTTGGCCGGGTGGTGCCAGAATAACAACCTGCCCCTCAACATAATCAAGACAAAGGAGATGATTGCAGACTACAGGAAAAGGAGAACCGAGCACTCATCAATGGGGTTGTAGTGGAGCAGGTTCAGAGCTTCAAGTTCCTTGGTGTCCACATCACCAACAAACTAGAATGGTCCAATCACACCAATACAGTTGTGAAGAGGGCTGCAACATCAAGAGCATCCTGACTGATTACATCCCTGCCTGGTACGGCAACTGCTCAGCCTCCGACCGCAAGGCACTACAGAGGGTAGTGCGTACGGCCCAGGACACCACTGGGGCTAAGCTGCCTGCCATCCAGGACCTCTATACCAGGCGGTGTCAGAGGAAGGCCCCCCCCCCCCCTAGTCATAGACTGTTCTCTCTGCTACCGCATGGCAAGCGGTACCGGAGCACCAAGTCCAAGAGCACCAAAAGGCTCCACCACAGCTAATCAAATGGCTACCCGGACAATGCATTGTGTGTGCCCCCAACCCAACCTCTCCAACCTGTATAAAATCATTATATAGGATAGGAAGGTATTACATTTTAAGTTTTTGGTCCGCCGTGGGTTTGGTCCGCCGTGGGTTTGGTCCGCTGTGGGTTTGGGTTTGGTCCGCTGTGGGTTTGGGTTTGGTCCGCTGTGGGTTTGGGTTTGGTCCGCCGTGGATTTGGTCCGCTGTGGTTTGGGTTTGGTCCACTGTGGGTTTGGGTTTGGTCCGCTGTGGGTTTGGGTTTGGTCCGCCGTGGGTTTGGGTTTGGTCCGCCGTGGGTTTGGTCCGCCGTGGGTTTGGGTTTGGTCCGCCGTGGGTTTGGTCCGCCGTGGGTTTGGGTTTGGTCTGCCGTGGGTTTGGTCTGCCGTGGGTTTGGTCCGCCGTGGGTTTGGTCCTCCGTGGGTTTGGGTTTGGTCTGCCGTGGGTTTGGGTTTGGTCTGCCGTGGGTTTGGGTTTGGTCCGCCGTGGGTTTGGGTTTGGTCTGCCGTGGGTTTGGTCCGCCGTGGGTTTGGGTTTGGTCTGCCGTGGGTTTGGTCCGCCGTGGGTTTGGTCCGCCGTGGGTTTGGTCTGCCGTGGGTTTGGGTTTGGTCTGCCGTGGGTTTGGTCCGCCGTGGGTTTGGTCTGCCGTGGGTTTGGTCTGCCGTGGGTTTGGGTTTGGTCTGCCGTGGGTTTGGTCCGCCGTGGGTTTGGTCTGCCGTGGGTTTGGGTTTGGTCTGCCGTGGGTTTGGTCCGCCGTGGGTTTGGTCCGCCGTGGGTTTGGTCTGCCGTGGGTTTGGTCCGCCGTGGGTTTGGGTTTGGTCTGCCGTGGGTTTGGTCCGCTGTGGGTTTGGGTTTGGTCTGCCGTGGGTTTGGTCCGCCGTGGGTTTGGTCCGCCGTGGGTTTGGTCCACCGTGTGTTTGGGTTTGGTCCGCCATGGGTTTGGTCTGCTGTGGGTTTGGGTTTGGTCCGCCGTGGGTTTGGTCTGCCGTGGGTTTGGTCCGCTGTGGGTTTGGTCCGCCGTGGGTTTGGTCCGCCTTGGGTTTGGTCCGCCGTGGGTTTGGTCCGCCGTGGGTTTGGTCCGCCGTGTGTTTGGTCCGCTGTGGGTTTGGGTTTGGTCCGCCGTGGGTTTGGTCCGCTGTGGGTTTGGTCCGCCGTGGGTTTGGTCCGCTGTGGGTTTGGGTTTGGTCCGCCGTGGGTTTGGTCCGCCGTGGGTTTGGTCCGCTGTGGGTTTGGTCCGCCGTGGGTTTGGTCCGCTGTGGGTTTGGGTTTGGTCCGCCGTGGGTTTGGGTTTGGTCCGTGGGTTTGGTCCGCTGTGGGTTTGGGTTTGGTCCGCCGTGGGTTTGGGTTTGGTCCGCCGTGGGTTTGGGTTTGGTCCGCCGTGGGTTTGGTCTGCCGTGGGTTTGGTCTGCCGTGGGTTTGGGTTTGGTCCGTGGGTTTGGTCTGCCGTGGGTTTGGGTTTGGTCCGCCGGGGTTTGGTCTGCCGTGGGTTTGGGTTTGGTCCGCCGTGGGTTTGGTCTGCCGTGGGTTTGGTCTGCCGTGGGTTTGGTCTGCCGTGGGTTTGAGTTTGGTCCGCCGTGGGTTTGGTCTGCCGTGGGTTTGGTCTGCCGTGGGTTTGGTCTGCTGTGGGTTTGGGTTTGGTCCGCCGCGGGTTTGGTCTGCCGTGGGTTTGGTCCGCTGTGGGTTTGGGTTTGGTCCGCCGTGGATTTTGTCCGCTGTGGTTTGGGTTTGGTCCACTGTGGGTTTGGGTTTGGTCCGCTGTGGGTTTGGGTTTGGTCCGCCGTGGGTTTGGGTTTGGTCCGCCGTGGGTTTGGTCCGCCGTGGGTTTGGGTTTGGTCCGCCGTGGGTTTGGTCCGCCGTGGGTTTGGGTTTGGTCTGCCGTGGGTTTGGTCTGCCGTGGGTTTGGTCCGCCGTGGGTTTGGGTTTGGTCCGCCGTGGGTTTGGTCAGCCGTGGGTTTGGGTTTGGTCTGCCGTGGGTTTGGGTTTGGTCTGCCGTGGGTTTGGGTTTGGTCCGCCGTGGGTTTGGGTTTGGTCTGCCGTGGGTTTGGTCCGCCGTGGGTTTGGGTTTGGTCTGCCGTGGGTTTGGTCCGCCGTGGGTTTGGTCCGCCGTGGGTTTGGTCTGCCGTGGGTTTGGGTTTGGTCTGCCGTGGGTTTGGTCCGTGGGTTTGGTCTGCCGTGGGTTTGGTCTGCCGTGGGTTTGGGTTTGGTCTGCCGTGGGTTTGGTCCGCCGTGGGTTTGGTCTGCCGTGGGTTTGGGTTTGGTCTGCCGTGGGTTTGGTCCGCCGTGGGTTTGGTCCGCCGTGGGTTTGGTCTGCCGTGGGTTTGGTCCGCCGTGGGTTTGGGTTTGGTCTGCCGTGGGTTTGGTCCGCTGTGGGTTTGGGTTTGGTCTGCCGTGGGTTTGGTCCGCCGTGGGTTTGGTCCGCCGTGGGTTTGGTCCACCGTGGTTTGGGTTTGGTCCGCCATGGGTTTGGTCTGCTGTGGGTTTGGGTTTGGTCCGCCGTGGGTTTGGTCTGCCGTGGGTTTGGTCCGCTGTGGGTTTGGTCCGCCGTGGGTTTGGTCCGCCTTGGGTTTGGTCCGCCGTGGGTTTGGTCCGCCGTGGGTTTGGTCCGCCGTGTGTTTGGTCCGCTGTGGGTTTGGGTTTGGTCCGCCGTGGGTTTGGTCCGCTGTGGGTTTGGTCCGCCGTGGGTTTGGTCCGCTGTGGGTTTGGGTTTGGTCCGCCGTGGGTTTGGTCCGCCGTGGGTTTGGTCCGCTGTGGGTTTGGTCCGCCGTGGGTTTGGTCCGCTGTGGGTTTGGGTTTGGTCCGCCGTGGGTTTGGGTTTGGTCCGCCGTGGGTTTGGTCCGCTGTGGGTTTGGGTTTGGTCCGCCGTGGGTTTGGGTTTGGTCCGCCGTGGGTTTGGGTTTGGTCCGCCGTGGGTTTGGTCTGCCGTGGGTTTGGTCTGCCGTGGGTTTGGGTTTGGTCCGCCGTGGGTTTGGTCTGCCGTGGGTTTGGGTTTGGTCCGCCGTGGGTTTGGTCTGCCGTGGGTTTGGGTTTGGTCCGCCGTGGGTTTGGTCTGCCGTGGGTTTGGTCTGCCGTGGGTTTGGTCTGCCGTGGGTTTGAGTTTGGTCCGCCGTGGGTTTGGTCTGCCGTGGGTTTGGTCTGCCGTGGGTTTGGTCTGCTGTGGGTTTGGGTTTGGTCCGCCGCGGGTTTGGTCTGCCGTGGGTTTGGTCTGCTGTGGGTTTGGGTTTGGTCCGCCGCGGGTTTGGTCTGCCGTGGGTTTGGGTTTGGTCCGCCGTGGGTTTGGTCCGCCGTGGGTTTGGTCCGCCGTGGGTTTGGTCCGCCGTGGGTTTGGTCTGCCGTGGGTTTGGGTTTGGTCTGCCGTGGGTTTGGTCCACCGTGGATTTGGTCCGCCGTGGGTTTGGTCCGCCGTGGGTTTGGTCTGCCGTGGGTTTGGTCTGCCGTGGGTTTGGGTTTGGTCTGCCCTGGGTTTGGTCTGCCGTGGGTTTGGTCCGCCGTGGGTTTGGGTTTGGTCTGCCGTGGGTTTGGTCCGCTGTGGGTTTGGGTTTGGTCTGCCGTGGGTTTGGGTTTGGTCCGCCGTGGGTTTGGTCCGCCGTGGGTTTGGTCTGCCGTGGGTTTGGTCCGCCGTGGGTTTGGGTTTGGTCCGCCGTGGGTTTGGTCCGCCGTGGGTTTGGTTTTGGTCCGCCGTGGGTTTGGTCCGCTGTGGGTTTGGGTTTGGTCCGCTGTGGGTTTGGGTTTGGTCCGCTGTGGGTTTGGGTTTGGTCCGCCGTGGATTTGGTCCTCTGTGGTTTGGGTTTGGTCCACTGTGGGTTTGGGTTTGGTCCGCTGTGGGTTTGGGTTTGGTCCGCCGTGGGTTTGGGTTTGGTCCGCCGTGGGTTTGGGTTTGGTCCGCCGTGGGTTTGGTCCGCCGTGGGTTTGGGTTTGGTCCGCCGTGGGTTTGGTCCGCCGTGGGTTTGGGTTTGGTCTGCCGTGGGTTTGGTCTGCCGTGGGTTTGGTCCGCCGTGGGTTTGGGTTTGGTCCGCCGTGGGTTTGGTCCGCCGTGGGTTTGGGTTTGGTCTGCCGTGGGTTTGGGTTTGGTCTGCCGTGGGTTTGGGTTTGGTCCGCCGTGGGTTTGGGTTTGGTCTGCCGTGGGTTTGGTCCGCCGTGGGTTTGGGTTTGGTCTGCCGTGGGTTTGGTCCGGTTTTGGTCCGCCGTGGGTTTGGTCTGCCGTGGGTTTGGGTTTGGTCTGCCGGGGTTTGGTCCGCCGTGGGTTTGGTCCGCCGTGGGTTTGGTCTGCCGTGGGTTTGGTCTGCCGTGGGTTTGGGTTTTGTCTGCCGTGGGTTTGGTCCGCCGTGGGTTTGGTCTGCTGTGGGTTTGGTCTGCCGTGGGTTTGGGTTTGGTCCGCCGTGGGTTTGGTCTGCCGTGGGTTTGGGTTTGGTCCGCCGTGGGTTTGGTCTGCCGTGGGTTTGGGTTTGGTCCGTGGGTTTGGTCTGCCGTTTTGGTCTGCCGTGGGTTTGGTCTGCCGTGGGTTTGGGTTTGGTCCGCCGTGGGTTTGGTCTGCCGTGGGTTTGGTCTGCCGTGGGTTTGGTCTGCTGTGGGTTTGGGTTTGGTCCGCCGCGGGTTTGGTCTGCCGTGGGTTTGGTCTGCTGTCCGCCGCGGGTTTGGTCTGCCGTGGGTTTGGGTTTGGTCCGCCGTGGGTTTGGTCTGCCGTGGGTTTCGTCTGCCGTGGGTTTGGTCCGCCGTGGGTTTGGTCTGCCGTGGGTTTGGTTTGCCGTGGGTTTGGTCCGCCGTGGGTTTGGTCCGCCGTGGGTTTGGTTTGGTCCGCCGTGGGTTTGGGTTTGGTCCGCCGTGGGTTTGGTCTGCCGTGGGTTTGGTCTGCCGTGGGTTTGGTCCGCCGTGGGTTTGGTCTGCCGTGGGTTTGGGTTTGGTCCGCCGTGGGTTTGGTCTGCCGTGGGTTTGGTCTGCCGTGGGTTTGGTCCGGTCCGCCGTGGGTTTGGGTTTGGTCCGCCGTGGGTTTGGTCCGCCGTGGGTTTGGTCTGTTTTGGTCCGCCGTGGGTTTGGTTTGGGTTTGGGTTTGGTCTGCCGTGGGTTTGGGTTTGGTCCGCCGTGGGTTTGGTCTGCCGTGGGTTTGGTCTGCCGTGGGTTTGGTCCGCCGTGGGTTTGGTCTGCCGTGGGTTTGGGTTTGGTCCGCCGTGGGTTTGGTCTGCCGTGGGTTTGGTCTGCCGTGGGTTTGGTCCGCCGTGGGTTTGGTCCGCCGTGGGTTTGGTCCGCCGTGGGTTTGGTCTGCCGTGGGTTTGGGTTTGGTCTGCCGTGGGTTTGGTCCACCGTGGATTTGGTCCGCCGTGGGTTTGGTCCGCCGTGGGTTTGGTCTGCCGTGGGTTTGGTCTGCCGTGGGTTTGGGTTTGGTCCGCCGTGGGTTTGGTCCGCCGTGGGTTTGGTCTGCCGTGGGTTTGGTCCGCCGTGGGTTTGGGTTTGGTCTGCCGTGGGTTTCGTCCGCTGTGGGTTTGGGTTTGGTCTGCCCTGGGTTTGGGTTTGGTCCGCCGTGGGTTTGGTCCGCCGTGGGTTTGGTCTGCCGTGGGTTTGGTCCGCCGTGGGTTTGGGTTTGGTCCGCCGTGGGTTTGGTCCGCCGTGGGTTTGGTTTTGGTCCGCCGTGGGTTTGGTCCGCTGTGGGTTTGGGTTTGGTCCGCTGTGGGTTTGGTCTGCCGTGGGTTTGGTCTGCCGTGGGTTTGGGTTTGGTCCGCCGTGGGTTTGGTCCGCCGTGGGTTTGGTCCGCTGTGGGTTTGGGTTTGGTCCGCCGTGGGTTTGGTCTGCCGTGGGTTTGGTCTGCCGTGGGTTTGGGTTTGGTCCGCCGTGGGTTTGGTCCGCCGTGGGTTTGGTCTGCCGTGGGTTTGGTCCGCCGTGGGTTTGGGTTTGGTCTGCCGTGGGTTTGGTCCGCTGTGGGTTTGGGTTTGGTCTGCCGTGGGTTTGGGTTTGGTCCGCCGTGGGTTTGGTCCGCCGTGGGTTTGGTCTGCCGTGGGTTTGGTCCGCCGTGGGTTTGGGTTTGGTCCGCCGTGGGTTTGGTCCGCCGTGGGTTTGGTTTTGGTCCGCCGTGGGTTTGGTCCGCTGTGGGTTTGGGTTTGGTCCGCTGTGGGTTTGGGTTTGGTCTGCCGTGGGTTTGGTCCGCCGTGGGTTTGGGTTTGGTCCGCCGTGGGTTTGGTCCGCCGTGGGTTTGGGTTTGGTCCGCTGTGGGTTTGGGTTTGGTCCGCCGTGGGTTTGGTCCGCTGTGGGTTTGGGTTTGGTCCGCTGTGGGTTTGGGTTTGGTCCGCCGTGGGTTTGGTCCGCTGTGGGTTTGGGTTTGGTCCGCCGTGGGTTTGGTCTGCCGTGGGTTTGGTCCGCCGTGGGTTTGGTCTGCCGTGGGTTTGGTCTGCCGTGGGTTTGGTCTGCCGTGGGTTTGGTCCGCCGTGGGTTTGGTCTGCCGTGGGTTTGGGTTTGGTCTGCCGTGGGTTTGGTCCGCCGTGGGTTTGGTCCGCCGTGGGTTTGGTCCGCCGTGGGTTTGGTCCGCCGTGGGTTTGGTCCGCCGTGGGTTTGGTCCGCCGTGGGTTTGGTCTGCCGTGGGTTTGGGTTTGGTCTGCCGTGGGTTTGGTCTGCCGTGGGTTTGGTCCGCCGTGGGTTTGGTCTGCCGTGGGTTTGGTCTGCCGTGGGTTTGGTCTGCCGTGGGTTTGGGTTTGGTCCACCGTGGGTTTGGTCCGCCGTGGGTTTGGTCCGCCGTGGGTTTGGTCCGCCGTGGGTTTGGGTTTGGTCCGCCGTGGGTTTGGGTTTGGTCTGCCGTGGGTTTGGTCCGCCGTGGGTTTGGGTTTGGTCCGCCGTGGGTTTGGGTTTGGTCCGCCGTGGGTTTGGGTTTGGTCTGCCGTGGGATTGGTCTGCCGTGGGTTTGGGTTTGGTCCGCCGTGGGTTTGGTCCGCTGTGGGTTTGGGTTTGGTCCGCCGTGGGTTTGGGTTTGGTCCGCCGTGGGTTTGGGTTTGGTCCGCCGTGGGTTTGGTCTGCCGTGGGTTTGGTCTGCCGTGGGTTTGGGTTTGGTCCGCCGTGGGTTTGGTCCGCCGTGGGTTTGGGTTTGGTCTGCCGTGGGTTTGGTCTGCCGTGGGTTTGGGTTTGGTCCACCGTGGGTTTGGTCCGCCGTGGGTTTGGTCCGCCGTGGGTTTGGGTTTGGTCCGCCGTGGGTTTGGGTTTGGTCTGCCGTGGGTTTGGTCCGCCGTGGGTTTGGTCCGCCGTGGGTTTGGTCCGCCGTGGGTTTGGTCCGCCGTGGGTTTGGTCCGCCGTGGGTTTGGGTTTGGTCCGCCGTGGGTTTGGGTTTGGTCTCCGTGGGTTTGGTCCGCCGTAGGGAATGGAACCCACGGCAGACTGCACCATGCTCTATTCTGTGTTTGGGTTTATATACTATTGAAGTGGACTGTGTGTGGCTAACAAAAGGTTTCTCCTGCCTAGCTGTGCACTGCTAAAAAATAATAATAGTAATTAGCTGTTCTATAAAACCTTTTTGAGAGTGAAGCAAGCCATTAAAAACGTTTTGGTTATACCACCATTTATTTGTGGTACATTAGGTGTATTCTTGGTGAGGTAGAGCTCAGGGAAGGTTTGATCTGTGATGCTGACCTGCCGTGTGTGCTTTCCATGCACTATATTCCACGAACAGACAGGTTAACAATAAAGAACATTACAGGAATGAGGACATTTCTAGTTCATTATATTGTTTCTCTGAGCTGGCTTGTTGAATGGGTCTCTGTGGCAGTGTTCCTATTTCCCTGTGCATGTCTTTCAACTCCCCTGTAGCGTGTTCACACTCACTCTCCTATTTCAACTTTAGAATTGTCAAAAGTAATTGGCAAGACTCCTTTTGTGGTTAGTGCCATGTTTCATTAAAATGTGCCAACTTATTCCTTTGGACCCACTGTGTGTGTGTGTGTGTGTGTGTGTGTGTGTGTGTGTGTGTGTGTGTGTGTGTGTGTGTGTGTGTGTGTGTGTGTGTGTGTGAGAGAGAGAGAGAGAGTTTGTGTGTATGAGAGAGAGGGGGGGGTCATTTACATTGAGGGAGAGATAGGGAGAGAGGGAGAGATAATTGAAATTTAAATTGAGAGAGAAGGGGAGAGAGAGATACTTGAAATGTAAATTGAGAGAGAGAGCGGGAGGGAGAGAGAGAGAGGGGAGAGAGAGTGAGAGGGAGAGATAGAGAGAGAATTCACATTTTAATTGGGTGGGAGAGAGGGAGAGATGGAGAGAGAGAGAGAGAGAGAGAGAGAGGGGGGAGAGAGGGAGAGAGAGACAATGAGAGAGGGGGAGAGAAGGAGAGAGAGAGACAATGAGAGAGGGGGAGAGAAGGAGGGGAGTGAGAGAGACCGAGAGAGAGCGAGAGAGATAAAGAGAGAGAGAGGAGAGATGTGTGTTGTCTCTATGTGTGTGCATATGTCTCAGTCTGTGTGTGTATGTACCGCTGTGAGTTTCTGTGAGCATGTCTGCATTATGTGTGTGTATGTACACAACATCTCTCTTGCATCTGTTATCTCTCAACATCTCTCTTGCTTCTGCATTCCACTAGATACGTTCACACTCAAGAGCTGAGACACACAAGAGCTGAGACAGCAAGATTTCTACATTGTTGCTTAAAAAATGGTCTGTCTTCCTCCTCTTCGACTGTAGTGGCTGGACACTTTCTGTTTGCCTGCTTCCACGCTTTCCACTGTGTCTACGGTAAATCATTTATGCATCATGTCGTGTTACAGCAACACATCTCTCACACACTGATCTGATGAGATCATCCCTAGGGGATGCTAGGGGCTCGAGCTACACACAGCAGCACTGTGGTGGTGGGATTTATAGCATGGGGTATTGGTGGAGGGGTTATATCATGGGTTATTGGGGGAAGGGTTATTTCATTGGTTATTAGTA
Source organism: Oncorhynchus nerka (assembly GCF_034236695.1). Classification (NCBI taxonomy): domain Eukaryota; kingdom Metazoa; phylum Chordata; class Actinopteri; order Salmoniformes; family Salmonidae; genus Oncorhynchus; species Oncorhynchus nerka. The sequence goes on from NC_088417.1 coordinate 91,768,917, forward strand.
GAGGGAGGGGTTATATCATGGGTTATTGGTGGAAGGGTTATTTAATTGGTTATTGGTAGAGGGAGGGGTAATATGATGGGTTATTAGTGGAGGGGTTATATCATGGGTTATTGGGGGAAGGGTTATTTCATTGGTTATTGGTAGAGGGAGGGGTTATATAATGGGTTATTAGTGGAGGGGTTATATCATGGGTTATTAGTGGAGGGGTTATATCATGGGTTATTAGTGGGGGTTTATATCATGGGTTATTAGTGGAGGGGTTATATCATGGGTTATTAGTGGAGGGGTTTATATATTGGGTTATTAGTGGAGGGGTTTATATATTGGGTTATTAGTGGAGGGGGTTATATCATGGGTTATTAGTGGAGGGGGTTATATCATGGGTTATTAGTGGAGGGGTTTATATCATGGGTTATTCGTGGGGGGGTTATATCATGGGTTATAGGTAGGGAGGGTTATATCATGGGTTATTAGTGGAGGGGTTTATATCATGGGTTATAGGTAGGGGGTTATATCGTGGGTTATTAGTGGGGGTTATATTATGGGTTATTAGTGGGGGGTTATATTATGGGTTATAGGTAGGGGGTTATATCATGGGTTATTAGTGGAGGCGTTTATATCATGGGTTATAGGTAGGGGGTTATATCATGGGTTATTTGTGGGGGTTATATTATGGGTTATAGGTAGGGGGGTTATATCATGGGTTATTGGTGGAGGGGTTTATATCATGGGTTATTAGTGGGGGGTTATATCATGGGTTATTAGTGGGGGGTTATATTATGGGTTATAGGTAGGGGGGTTATATCATGGGTTATTAGTGGAGGGGTTTATATCATGGGTTATTAGTGGGGGGTTATATCATGGGTTATTAGTGGGGGTGATATCATGGGTTATAGGTAGGGGGTTTATATCATGGGTTATTGGTGGAGGGGTTTATATCATGGGTTATTAGTGGGAGGGGGTTATGTCATGGGTTATTCGTGGGGGTTTATATAATGGGTTATAGGTAGGGGGTTATATCATGGGTTATTGGTGGAGGGGGGTGGGGTGGGGTTATATCAGAGGTGCGTGCAAATGTGTGTGTGTATGTGATGATAGCACATACTTATTAACACATGCTCTTTCCATGACATAGACTGACCAGGTGAAAGCTATGGTCCCTTATTGATGTCCACCAATCAGTGTAGATGAAGGGGAGGAGACAGGTTAAAGAAGGATGTTTAAGCCTTGAGAACATTGAGACGTGGATTGTGTATGTGTACCATTCAGAGGGTGAGTGGGTAAGACAAAACATTTAAGTGTCTTTGAAAGGGGTACGGTAGTAGTTGCTATTCAAGAACTGCAACGGTGCTGGATTTTCATGCTCAACAGTTTCCCAAGTGTATTAAGAATGGTCCACTACCCAAAGGACATCCAGCCAACTTGACACAACTGTGGGAAGCATTGGAGTCAACATGGGCCAGCATCCCTGTAAAACACATTTGACACCTTGTAGAGTCCATGCCCCGAAAAATGTAGGCTGTTCTGAATGCAAAAGGGGGTGAAACTCAATATTAATTATAATATATATAATGTTATTTTTACTCAGTGTAGTATCGTACCGTACTTTACTGTATACTGTGTGTAAAAGGTATTTGAGTAGGTAGCTTCCTCCGTCCTCTGTCAGTAGGAGGCATGATCAGATGTGCATGTTCTGTGGGGGGTAATTTAGTACCAGTAACATAATTAGCCCCAGGTCAGAGGTTAATGAGCCGTCACTCTTGTCTAGCTGGTCAACACAGCCAAGTCAATACCATAGACATATAATCATATAGAATAGAAAGATTTGATTTCTATGGTCAATATTCTCAGAGACATATGGACATAGTACACACAAGAAATGTGTCATATTTTGTAGACTGTTCATCTTTGTAAGATTTTTAAATTTCGACACCATTCTGTAGTCCAGTCTAGTCTGTAGTCCAGTCTAGTCTGTGGTCCAGTCTAGTCTGTGGTCCAGTCTAGTCTGTGGTCCAGTCTAGTCTGTAGTCCAGTCTAGTCTGTAGTCCAGTCTAGTCTGTGGTCCAGTCTAGTCTGTAGTCCAGTCTAGTCTGTGGTCCAGTCTGTAGTCCAGTCTAGGTCCAATCTTGTATGTAGTCCAGTCTGACAGACCTGAATGAGACTGTTATTCTGCTGTCTTTTTAATTCTCTGTTTTGGTTTTCAGTTTCTTCTCTTTCCAATTCGTACTTTAGATTTGTCAAACTAGATTCTATCCGGTAGGTTTGCTACAGTATGTGTTGTTTGTAGAGAGTTCCCTATATTGACTTGATCAGATCTATCTAAAGTAACAAGGTAAAGGGCCTAAAGACAGGTTGTTGATGTCTTTCAAGAGGACCCGACCACACTGTAGTTGGACGAGAGAAGAGGTTAGGTTGATTGGGAGGTTAGGTTGGTTGGGAGGTTAGGTTAGGTTGATTGGGAGGTTAGGTTGGTTGGGAGGTTAGGTTAGGTTAGGTTGGGAGGTTAGGTTAGGTTGGTTGGGAGGTTAGGTTGGTTGGGAGGTTAGGTTGGTTGGGAGGTTAGGTTGGTTTGGAGGTTAGGTTAGGTTAGGTTGGGAAGTTAGGTTGGTTGGGAGGTTAGGTTAGGTTGATTGGGAGGTTAGGTTGGTTGGGAGGTTAGGTTGGTTGGGAGGTTAGGTTAGGTTGGGAGGTTAGGTTGGTTGGGAGGTTAGGTTGGTTGGGAGGTTAGGTTAGGTTGGGAGGTTAGGTTGGTTGGGAGGTTAGGTTGGTTGGGAGGTTAGGTTAGGTTAGGTTGGGAAGTTAGGTTGGTTGGGAGGTTAGGTTAGGTTAGGTTGATTGGGAGGTTAGGTTGGGAGGTTAGGTTGGTTGGGAGGTTGGTTGGTTGGGAGGTTAGGTTAGGTTGATTGGGAGGTTAGGTTGGTTGGTTGGGAGGTTAGGTTAGGTTGATTGGGAGGTTAGGTTGGTTGGTTGGGAGGTTAGGTTGGTTGAGAGGTTAGGTTGGTTGGGAGGTTAGGTTAGGTTGGGAGGTTAGATTGGTTGGGAGGTTAGGTTAGGTTGGGAGGTTAGATTGGTTGGGAGGTTAGGTTAGGTTGGGAGGTTAGATTGGTTGGGAGGTTAGGTTAGGTTGGGAGGTTAGATTGGTTGGGAGGTTAGGTTAGGTTAGGAGGTTAGGTTGAAAAGAGGAGCTCCAAAGAGGAGCTCAGTTTTTTGTTTTTATTTAAATGTTGCTGCCTCAGCAAAGCCTTAATGTCAACGCTGCTGTCTTCATTTTTATCCTCTGTGACCTCTGAATAAGGTTCAGAGTTCAGAGGTCAATCATCCTTGCCTCTGGTAGGAGACAGGGGTCATAATCCATCCCAGCCCCATCTGTTTCTCTGTCTGTCCCTCCACAGCTCATCCTGTTTTTAATCTCCTGTGTCTGTGTTTCAAGCAGAGAGACAAAGTCTAGATTATGGATTTATGCTTTGATTTTATTATATGTTAGTAAAGGGAGGATAATTCAATAAGCGCCCTCAGTGGATGACATAGTTAAAGATCTGCTTAATGAATACAATACACTGATAGATACTGTCTTTATTTTTTATCTTTCCTCTCCCCCTCTCTCTCTCCCTCTCCCCCCTCTCTCTCTCTTTTGTCTGCCCCTCTCTCTCCCTCTTTCCTCTCCCCTCTCTCTCCATCTTTCCCCTCCCCTCTATCTCCCTCTTTCCTCCCCCCTCTCTCTCTCTCTTTTCGTCTGCCCCTCTCTCTCCATCTTTCCTCTCCCCCTTTTCCTCTCCACCTCTCTCTCTCTCTTTCCTCTCCCCCTCTCTCTCTCTCTCCCTCCTCCCTCTCCATCTTTCCTCTCCCCCTCTCTCTCCCTCTTTCCTCTCCCCCTCTCTCTCCCTCTTTCCTCTCCCCCTCTGTCTCTCTCTCTTTCCTCTCCCCCTCTCTCTCTCTTTCATCTCCCCCTCTGTCTCTCTCTCTTTCCTCTCCCCTCTCTCTCCCTCTTTCCTCTCCCTCTCTCTCCCTCTTTCCTCTCCCCCTATCTCTCCCTCTTTCATCTCCCCCTCTCTCTCCATCTTTCCCCTCCCCTCTATTTCCCTATTTCCTCTCCCCCTCTCTCTCTCTCTCTCTCTCTCTCTTTCCTCTCCCCCTCTCTCTCTCTCTCTTCCTCTCCCCTCTCTCTCTCTTTCCTCTCCCCTCCCTCTCCATCTTTCCCCTCCCCCGCTCTCTCCCTCTTTCCTCTCCCCCTCTCTTTCCCTCTTTCCACTCCCCCTCTCTCTCCCTCTTTCCTCTCCCCCTCTCTCCCTCTTTCTTCTCCCCTCTTTCCTCTCCCCTCTCTCTCCCTCTTTCATCTCCCCCTCTGTCTCTCTCTCTTCCTCTCCCTCTCTCTCTCCCTCTTCCTCTCCCCTCTCTCTCCCTCTTTCATCTCCCCCCTCTCTCTCCATCTTTCCTCTCCCCCTCTCTCTCACTCTTTCATCTCCCCTCTCTGTCCATCTTTCCTCTCCATCTTTCCTCTCCCCCTCTCTCTCCCTCTTTCATCTCCCCTCTCTCTCCATCTTTCCTCTCCCCCTCTCTCTCCATCTTTCCTCTCTCCCTCTGTCTCTCTCTCTTTCCTCTCCCCCTCTGTCTCTCTCTTTCTTTCCTCTCCCCCTCTGTCTCTCTCTCTTTCCTCTCCCCTCTCTCTCTCTTTTCTTTCCTCTCCCCCACTGTCTCTCTCTCTTTCCTCCCCCCTCTCTCTCCCTCTCCTCTCCCCCTATCTCTCTCTTTCGTCTCCCCTCTGTCTCCCTCTTTCTTCCGTCTTCCCCCTCTGTCTCTCTCTTTCTTTCCTCTCCCCTTCTCTCTCTCTCTCTTCTTTCTTTCCTCTTCCCCCTCTGTCTCTCTCTCTCTTCCTCTCTCTCCTCCATCTCCCCCTCTCTTTCCTCCCCCTCTCTCTCTCTCTCTCTCTCCCTCTCCCCCTCTCTCTCTCTTTATTTCCTCTCTCTCTCTCTCTCCATCTTCTCCTTCCCCCTCTTTATTTCATTCTCTCTTGTCTGTAGGCTGTTGATGGAGAGGATTTCGAATGACAGCCGGGACAGTGGTCATCACAGGCGGTATTTTAGCTACAGTTATCTTACTGTGCATCATCGCAGTACTGTGTTACTGTAGACTGCAGGTAAGACCTTCTCATGCCCTCGCTCTGTATAGATGTATTGTAAATCTGACTGAGAGCAGACTGGCTTCTTTAATAAGCTGTTGCTTGTGTCTTGAAAATCATTAGTAAAACTGAAATTCCACAACAATAAGTCAATGCACTAAATGAAAAAGCCTTTAATTTGTTGTCTTACCTATGGCCTTTCTCAGGCCCCTCTCAAGCCCCTCTCATGCCCCTCTCAAGCCCCTTCCAGGCCCCTCTCAAGCCCCTCTCAGGCCCCTCTCAAGCCCCCCCAGGCCCCTCTCAAGCCCCTCTCAGGCCCCTCTCAAATCAAATCAAATCAAATGTATTTATATAGCCCTTCGTACATCAGCTGATATCTCAAAGTGCTGTACAGAAACCCAGCCTAAAACCCCAAACAGCAAGCAATGCAGGTGTAGAAGCACGGTGGCTAGGAAAAACTCCCTAGAAAGGCCAACACCTAGGAAGAAACCTAGAGAGGAACCAGGCTATGATGGGTGGCCAGTCCTCTTCTGGCTGTGCCGGGTGGAGATTATAACAGAACATGGCCAAGATGTTCAAATGTTCATAAATGACCAGCATGGTTCAATAATAATAAGGCAGAACAGTTGAAACTGGAGCAGCAGCACGGCCAGGTGGACTGGGGACAGCAAGGAGTCATCATGTCAGGTAGTCCTGAGGCATGGTCCTAGGGCTCAGGTCCTCCGAGAGAGAGAAAGAAAGAAAGAGAGAATTAGAGAGAGCACACTTAAATTCACACAGGACACCGAATAGGACAGGAGAAGTACTCCAGATATAACAAACTGACCCTAGCCCCCCGACACATAAACTACTGCAGCATAAATACTGGAGGCTGAGACAGGAGGGGTCAGGAGACACTGTGGCCCCATCCGAGGACACCCCCGGACAGGGCCAAACAAGAAGGATATAACCCCACCCACTTTGCCAAAGCACAGCCCCCACACCACTAGAGGGATATATTCAACCACCAACTTACCATCCTGAGACAAGGCTGAGTATAGCCCACAAAGATCTCTGCCACGGCACAACCCAAGGGGGGGGGGTTAACCCAACCCCTCTCAAACCCTTCCCAGGCCCCTCTCAAGCCCCTCTCAGGCCCCTCTCTTCATTGTGGTCAGATCATGTACTGTCACTGAATTGTCAGTGTCACAATAAGCACTGAGCCCCCTCTATTCCTCTGTCTAAGACCTCTGACTGAGAGCTTTAGTAAGATGTGGCATGTATCTTGATCATCAGTAAAACTGAAAGCTTCATCGAGGTCAGGCTATGTGGTATCAGGATGATCCAATGTCACGATAATCACACACTTCTTAAACAGTTAGTCATCACAACATTACACAACCAGTGTGTGTTCAAGCCACACTATCACGTTTCAGGGTTGACCCAAATGCAGACAGTGTCGAAGTAACAAAAGTGTATTACAAGAACAGGGGGCAGGCAGAATGACAGGTCAAGTAACAAAGTGTATTACTAGAACAGGGGGCAGGCAGAATGACAGGTCAAGTAACAAAGTGTATTACTAGAACAGGGGGCAGGCAGAATGACAGGTCAGGGCAGGCAGAGGTCTGTAATCCAGATCAGAGTCCATAAGGTACAGAACGACAGGCTCAGGGTCAGGGCAGACAGAGGTCTGTAATCCAGATCAGAGTCCATAAGGTACAGAACGACAGGCTCAGGGTCAGGGCAGACAGAGGTCTGTAATCCAGATCAGAGTCCATAAGGTACAGAACGACAGGCTCAGGGTCAGGGCAGGCAGAGGTCAATAATCCAGGGTGGTGTGACAAGGTACAGAACGGCAGGCTCAGGGCAGGCAGAATGGTCAAAACCAGGAAAACCAGAAAACAGGAACTAGAAAAAGACAGGAGCAAGGGGAAACGCTGGTAGGCTGAACGAACAAAACGAACTGGCAAAGGACAAACAGAGAACACAGGTATAAATACACAGGGGATAATGAGGGGAGATGGGCGACACCTTGAGGGGGGTGGAGACAATCACAAAGAGGTGAAACAGATCAGGGTGTGACATACACGCTTCATTATTTTAGGCATTTTATATGGCTAATGTTTGTTTGTTTGTGTATCTGGATCCCCACTAGCTTTTGCAGAAGCTGCAGCTACTCTTCCTGGGGTCCGCAAAAAACACTAAACATAACAAGTAACAAAACACTGATACACTGATCAAATCAAATCAATCTATTCAAATGTTATTTGTCACATGGCCGAATACAGTAGGTGTAGACCTTACAGTGAAATGCTTACTTACAAGCCCTTAACCAACAATGTTTTAAGAAGTTTAAATTTTAAAAAGTGTTAAGTACAAAATAGAAAAGAACAGTCACACAAATGTAAAATACAACGATATACAAACAATAGAACAACAACTAAATAATTTAGACTGCGTTTAGACTGGTTTAGACTGCGTCTGTGTGTGTTTGTGTCCCATCACAGTACCCGCCATTCCATGAGTTGTTGTCGGTTTTTTAAAGGTCATTTTCCCCTTTTCTTGAGGAGTTGGAGATCCCTGACCACAGTCTGAACAACAACTATGTCTCTATTAGGTGTTGCTGTAAGCGTTTCTCAGATCAGAACTCTCTCACTAGACACGATGTTGTGTTGGTCCAGCAGGGTTCTCTGGTTCTGGGATATCTGATGATTTGTGCTCATCAAACCGTCAGTGTGTAGATAGAAGTGGGTAGGATGGATCGGGGTGAGTTGAGATACGTTCCATTACACTGTATTACCATAAAACTGTAAGTGGGTCAAAAAGAGATGACATTTAATTAACTAACCATCCATTCCTATTCCATTCAGCTAAACGACAGACAGCACAGCTCCTTTTCTCAGAGTCATGTCTGAGTAATTATACAAATACTCGGTTCCTCTCTCATCTTTTTCTCTCAGGCACGATCTCTTTGCCAACCTCAGATGTATCTCAGTGTAATATTTTGTAACAGCTCAATGTAATGTTTGATAATAGCTGACCAAATTTCAATGTGTGCCACACTAGACAGTTTTCAACACAGTGTAGATTTAGAGCAGGCCTGCCATGTCAGTCAAGTAACGGCGCTCTGTATTTTAAGTGATAATTGCTGTTTGCAGCATCTTCATCGTAATGTTTCGTTGTCAGCGTTACATTGAATATCATGTAGGAAATGGACATTCCAAAAGAGCCTTTCAAGTCTTTGGATAATTTGACAGTTGTGTTTGAAACAGGTCTGTCACAGATAAACCTACTGTAAAACATGTCTTATTGTCAAGGAGATGCTGTGATTATTTTAGCTATCTCTCCTTGTGTCTTTTCTCCCTGACAGTATTATTGCTGTAAGAAGGAGGAGTTGGAGTCGGAGGAGGAGGAGCCCGACTTTGCAGTGACGTCCCGCCTCCCGCCAGTCCACTCCAACCATAACATCGTGGCGGCGTCGGTCGCCGCCTCTACCCCTAACGGCCCCGCCCTCTTCACACCGCCTTTAGCGCGGAAACTAACGCGCTCGCAGACATTTTGCCCTTCGTGCACACACCATGATGTGCCCTTCTACCTGCAGCATCCGGACGGCCTGCGGAACGGCGGCGACCGCATCAGCTACCGTAGCATCCAACAGCATGACCTGGAACTGCCCTTAGAAATGCCCAGCTACCACAAACTGAACCTGACCCGGTCAGTCACCATGAGGGACATGTTCAACCGCAGCTGCAGCATCAGCACTGACGTCTAGTGGTATCGGCGACACCCCGTGGCATGAAGGGCTCATGGAAACAGATAGATAAATACAATGGGGACAGATAGTGGGACTGCAGCTCGACAACCACAGCTCCATGTCCCTCGGTCTTATGCTGAGATATAACCGCACATTAACTGGTGAAAATATAAGCATAAAAAAAATCCATCCTCTCCTCATCCGCTTGGTCTGTGGTGAGTAGGATGTTGACCCTCAAATAAAACAGTTTCTATTCTGTCTGGACTCGTATTGGATTACCCTAAACCTAAACGGTCTAACTAAACCACCCTCCGGTCTAACTAAACCACCCTCCGGTCTAACTAAACCACCCTCCGGTCTAACTAAATCACCTTCCGGTCTAACGAAACCACCCTCCGGTCTAACTAAATGACCCTCCGGTCTAACTAAACCACCCTCTGGTCTAACGAAACCACCCTCCGGTCTAACTAAATGACCCTCCGGTCTAACTAAATTACCCTCCCGTCTAACTAAATGACCCTCCCGTCTAACTAAATGACCCTCCAGTCTAACTAAACCACCCTCTGGTCTAACGAAACCACTCTCCGGTCAAACTAAATGACCCTCCGGTCTAACTAAATCACCTTCCGGTCTAACTAAACCACCCTCCGATCTAACTAAATGACCCTCCAGTCTAACTAAACCACCCTCCAGTCTAACTAAACCACCCTCTGGTCTAACGAAACCACTCTCCGGTCTAACTAAATGACCCTCCAGTCTAACTAAACCACCCTCCAGTCTAACTAAACCACCCTCTGGTCTAACTAAATGACCCTCCGGTCTAACTAAACCACCCTCCAGTCAAACTAAACCACCCTCCGGTCTAACTAAACCACCCTCCGGTCTAACTAAACCACCCTCCGGTCTAACTAAACCACCCTCCGGTCTAACTAAACCACCCTCCAGTCAACTAAACCACCCTCTGGTCTAACGAAACCACCCTCCAGTCAAACTAAATTACCCTCCGGTCTAACTAAACCACCCTCTGGTCTAACGAAACCACCCTCCAGTCAAACTAAATTACCCTCCGGTCTAACTAAACCACCCTCCGGTCTAACTAAATGACCCTCCAGTCTAACTAAATCCCCTCCGGTCTAACTAAACCACCCTCTGGTCTAACTAAACCACCCTCCGGTCTAACTAAACCACCCTCCGGTCTAACTAAACCACCCTCCAGTCTAACTAAACCACCCTCCAGTCTAACTAAACCACCCTCCGGTCTAACTAAACCACCCTCCAGTCTAACTAAACCACCCTCCAGTCTAACTAAACCACCCTCCGGTCTAACTAAACCACCCTCCAGTCTAACTAAACCACCCTCCAGTCTAACTAAACCACCCTCTGGTCTAACTAAATGACCCTCCAGTCTAACTAAATCCCCTCCGGTCTAATTCCACCACATCAACTGTACCTTTGAATAATAAATAGCAGACTTTCTGTAGTTGCTGCTAAATAAACCAAGAAACCATGGTGATAAGGATAAATAAGAGGGCTATGGAGCCTCCTTCCACTACTGCCACTCTCCACCAATCCCCAGCCTGATCACCAGAAAGGGGACGGAGCAGATCAAATCCGAAGTTATGGTCCAAGTTATAGAGTATGCCATCCATCACATCATGGTTTGGAATTGGAGGAGTGATGGAAGGGAGGGGAGCAACATGTTATAGACCATAAAAACATAGGAAATTAAGGGCTTCTAGTGGATTATGGGGAATGGATTACTCTGCTCTTTTTCCACATGATCTTTGAGAGAGAGAGAGAGAGAGAGAGAGAGAGAGAGAGAGAGAGAGAGAGAGAGAGAGAGAGAGAGAGACCTTTTACTAAGAGAACATTAGAGACTAGCTGCTTCTTAAGGAAGACCAACCAGGGTGATGGCTTGATCTTGTCTTGTACATACAGCTGCAGATTATGATTCTGTTCTTAATGTCAGTGTGTTATGAGGGTGAGACGTGTGTCCCCCTAGTGTGTATCTTACATACCAACGAAGTGATGTATAAAAATCATTCTAGCCAGCGTTGTACACGACATGTTATCCTACTTTTCAGACTAACTGGACTGTAATAACAAGGACATTAAAGTGTGGGCTTTTCAGTTATGTTATTTATTAATGTGCCAATTTAGAGTTGGCTTAACTCGTTGGGATAAACAAGCTAAGAGGTTTTTGAAAAGTTGTTTTCCCTTTTTTAGGTTTTACTTCAGTCGTTACTGTCTACTGTCTATTCTAATTAGGTCTGATGAGAAAACATACCGATGACAAAAACTAAATAAACAACCTTCATATTTTATACACTTTAGCTTTACAATGTAATTTATGGTTATCTTGTTCACTGGAGTTTCAAATCGTGGTCTTTTCACCTGATTCCTTGTGTCTAAAATCTGAGATCCACGGGCTAATAAAGCTAAACAATATTTTGTGGCTTTTCTTCATTCAATTGGTTTGGACTTGGCCTAGCTCCCGCCACACACCTTGCTGGACTAAGAGGATGTACTAACTCTGCACTCGATTGATTGGCCTGGACGAGTCTGGTCGTTCTTTCTGGGTTCTGCTAGCAGCACCAGAGGAGAGAAGGCATCAGCTGTGCTGTGTGTACAGTATAGTCAGGATGGGGATGGAGAGACTCTGTGGTTGTGTTTTCATGCCCACAGGGTGCTCTTTCAATCAGATTATTTACCGCTAAGATTAAATCGGAGGGAATGTGCAGTGGGGGCTGGAATCTGATTGTTATTGTCATTGGATACGTTGCCTCTGTTCTCTCGTTTATTTGACCACCCCTGGTTTACCAGCAAACACTGTTGTTTTCTTTGGTCTGTTTATTCCACCCCTGGTTTACCAGCAAACACTGTTGTTTTCTTTGGTTTGTTTATTCCACCCCTGGTTTACCAGCAAACACTGTTGTTTTCTTTGATTTGTTTATTCCATCCCTGGTTTACCAGCAAACACTGTTGTTTTCTTTGGTTTGTTTATTCCATCCCTGGTTTACCAGCAAACACTGTTGTTTTCTTTGGTCTGTTTATTCCACCCCTGGTTTACCAGCGAACACTGTTGTTTTCTTTGGTTTGTTTATTCCACCCCTGGTTTACCAGCGAACACTGTTGTTTTCTTTGGTTTGTTTATTCCACCCCTGGTTTACCAGCAAACACTGTTGTTTTCTTTGGTTTGTTTATTCCACCCCTGGTTTACCAGCGAACACTGTTGTTTTCTTTGGTTTGTTTATTCCACCCCTGGTTTACCAGCAAACACTGTTGTTTTCTTTGGTTTGTTTATTCCACCCCTGGTTTACCAGCAAACACTGTTGTTTTCTTTGGTTTGTTTATTCCACCTCTGGTTTACCAGCAAACACTGTTGTTTTCTTTGGTTTGTTTATTCCACCTCTGGTTTACCAGCAAACACTGTTGTTTTCTTTAGTTTGTTTATTCCAGCAAGTGAAACATTTTGTCTGAACAGTATGTGACTTTTTATTTAATTGATCTATTCTTGCATCATGTTTATTCAAAACAAACACACAGATACATATACAGTACACACATGTATGAATACATAATATCTTTCAAAAATGTATCTTCTTTTTAACAACTTTACTACTGACAGCCGCACAGGAAATTAGTGCCATAAGAAATTGTATGAGAGACAAACATTATTATATTTATTTTAACTTTGATAATTATTATTATTGTTATTATTCTAAAGTATTGGTGTTCTTTGCTGAACTACAGTATTGCATAATCTCAGTATTTGCATTTTATGATCAACTTTGTTTGTTTCTGAGCTCTCTAAGGTAAAACATGTTTTTGTTATTGTTTTGACTGTATGACTAACCAACATAGGGTCAATAAAAGGGTGTGAAAATCTCTAGTATTTATGCGCTTCTCTACTGCTGTAGTTGTCACAAGGAAAGCAAATACATATTTTCTTACTAAAGACTTGGCTAAAGACCTCCTCCTCCAGTCCTTACTTACTCTTGAGTTATACTACACTGAAGAAAAACATGAATGCAGCATGTAAAGTGTTGGTCCTATGTTTCAATAACAGATCCCAGACTTTTTCAAACACACAACCCCTTATAAAAATCCATTTGTTGCTGCAAACTTCCCGCAGGTTTGTGCCAAATTTACTACAAACTAAATAGTGTGGCACAAAATGTTGCCATAAGTTTTCAAATGTTTGCCACTAGTGGTGAATCTGCGGCAAACCTTTGGCAACAATAATATTTATTGCCACTAGTTGCAAACAGTTTACCTGAAGCCGTTTCTGGTGAACACGAGTTCCAAGACCAGTAACCGTTGACGACCAATCAAGGGGATTAGAAACATCTGTTGGAAAATGGAAACCAAGCTATCTAGCTAGCTACAGTACCTAGCTACCAAAGTTGGCCGTTGAGTGTGTTACTTATTAATACTTTTTTTTAAATAAACTTAGTTAGTTAGCAATGTCATGTTTTATGGGATAGAGTGAAACACATTTTGGTGATACCAGTTTCCTTCTGTCAGCGCCACTGACTGACTGGCTAGCGCTTAGCTAGCTAACGTTAGCTATCATATTTTAGCAAAATTCATGTGATAGGTGCAGTGCCTTGCAAAAGTATTCATCTCCCATGGCACTTTGACTATTTTGTTGCATTACAACCTGGAATTTAAATGGATTTTTGTTTGGATTTCATGTAATGGACATACACAAAATAGTCCAAATTGGTGAAGTGAAATGAAAAGAAAAACTTGGTCACACCAGTTACAGTAAAATATGGTGGTCCTGCCAGTTACTGTAAAATATGGTGGTCATGCCAGTTACTGTAAAATATGGTGGTCACGCCAGTTACTGTAAAATATGGTGGTCCTGCCAGTTACTGTAAAATATTGTGGTCATGCCAGTTACTGTAAAATATGGTGGTCCTGCCAGTTACTGTAAAATATGGTGGTCATGCCAGTTACTGTAAAATATGGTGGTCCTGCCAGTTACTGTAAAATATGGTGGTCATGCCAGTTACTGTAAAATATGGTGGTCATGCCAGTTACTGTAAAATATGGTGGTCATGCCAGTTACTGTAAAATATGGTGGTCATGCCAGTTACTGTAAAATATGGTGGTCCTGCCAGTTACTGTAAAATATGGTGGTCATGCCAGTTACTGTAAAATATGGTGGTCATGCCAGTTACTGTAAAATATGGTGGTCCTGCCAGTTACTGTAAAATATGGTGGTCCTGCCAGTTACTGTAAAATATGGTGGTCACGCCAGTTACTATAAGTGACATCAGGTATGACATCAGTGGATAGAAATATACATGCATATAAAACAAGGCACTTCAAATCATAGTTTAGGTCTAGTGATGAGAAACAAGGCCTGATATATAACAGTTATATATGCCATTTAACAGACACTTTTATCCAAAGCGACTTACAGTCACGCGTACATACATTTTTTTATGTATAGGCGTCCCTCGGGAATCAAACCCACTGTCCTAGCGTTACAAGAGCCAACTGAGCTACAGAAGGCCTCATACTATAAGTGTGAGAAGAGTTTACACAGAATATCCCCAGCCGTAAAATCCTGTAACATATCAAACAGCCTGTCAAGACCACTGCTATAAAGTATATTTTCTCTGCTACAGTACTAGGCTACCTTTTTGAAGTGATAATGAGGGAAGTAAAACGTTTTGAGCTGGAAATGACACGAGAATGAATGAGAGCTTAATTTTTCCAATGAAAGAGTGAATGAGAATAGTGTGAGGTTCTATAATTGTCAAATGGGAATTCAGAGGGAACTGTAATTACTCATTGGATGACTCAATCCTGATTCATGTAAGAATGAAAACTCTCACGATGGACAGACAGGACACCAATGATGGCATTGTCTCCTTTTTTGTCCTACAGACAAAAATACCCAGATGCATCCACATTGTTCTGTTAGGACAAATCATTTGAACAGTGAGTCAGGATAGAGATAATACACTAAACTCTCTCCTGTTCTGTACATTGTCATTAATCAATCAATCAAATGTATTTATAAAGCCCATTTTACATCAGCCGATGTCACAAAGTGCTGTACAGAAACCCAGCCTAAAACCTCAAACTGCAAGCAATGCAAATGTAGAAGCACAGTGGCTAGGAAAACCTCCCTAGAAAGGCCAGAACCTAGGAAGACACCTAGAAAGGAACCATGCTCTGAGGGGTGGGCAGTCCTCTTCTGGCTGTGCCGGGTGGAGATTATAACAGAACATGGCCAAGATGTTCAAACGTTCATAGATGACCAACAGGGTCAGATAATAATCACAATTGTTGTAGAGGGTGCAACTGGTCAGCACCTCAGGAGTAAATGTCAGTTGGCTTTTCGTAGCCAATCATTCAGAGTTAGAGACAGCAGGTGCGGTAGACAGAGAGTCCAAAACAGCAGGTCCAGGAGAAGGTAGCACGTCAAGTGAACAGGTCAGGGTTCCATAGAGCAGCAGCATGACCAGCTGGACTGTGGAAACAAGGAGTCATCAGGCCAGGTAGTCCTGAGGCATGGTCCTAGGGCTCAGGTCCTCCGAGAGAAAGAGAGAGAGAAAGAGAGAGAGAGAAAACGAGAGAGAATTAGAGGGAGCATACTTAAATTCACACAGGACACCGGATGAGACACTAGAAATACTCCAGATATAACAGACTGACCCTAGCCTCCCGACACAAACTATTGCAGCATAAATACTGGAGGCTGAGACAGGAGGGGTCAGGAGATACTGTGGCCCTGTCCGACGATACCCCCGGACAGGGCCAAACAGGCAGGATATAACCCCACCCACTTTGCCAAAGCACAGCCCCCACATCACTAGAGGGATATCTTCAAACCACCAACTTACCATCCTGAGACAAGGCCGAGGATAGCTCACAAAGATCTCCCCCATGGCACGAACCCGAGTGGGGCGCCAACCCAGACAGGAAGATCACATCAGTGACTCAACCCACTCAAGTGACGCACCCCTCTTAGGGACGGCATGGGAGAGCACCAGTAAACCAGTGACTCAGCCCCTGTAATAGGGTTAGAGGTAGAGAATCCCAGTGGAGAGAGGGGAACCGGCCAGGCAGAAACAGCAAGGGTGGTTTGTCGCTCCAGTGCCTTTCCATTCACCTTCACACCCCTTGGTCACCCAGTCATAGAACCTACTGAAGAGATGAGTCTTCAATAAAGACTTAAAGGTCGAGACCGAGTCTGCGTCTCTTACATGGATAGGCAGACCATTCCATAAAAATGGAGCTCTATAGGAGAAAGCTCTGCCTCCAGCTGTTTGCTTAGAAATTCTATGGACAGTAAGGAGGCCTGCATCTTGTGACCGTAGCGTACATGTAGGTATGTACGGCAGGACCAAATCGTAAAGATAGGTAGGAGTAAGCCCATGTAATGCTTTTTAGGTTAGCAGTAAAACCTTGAAATCAGCCCCAGCCTTAACAGGAAGCCAGTGTAGAGGCTAGCACTGGAGTAACATGATAAAAAATGTTGCTTCTAGTCAGCATTCTAGCAGCCGTGTTTAGCACTAACTGAGGTTTATTTAGTGCTTTATCCAGGTTGCCGGAAAGTAGAGCTCTGCAGTAGTCCAATCTAGAAGTGAAAAAACATGAATAAATTTTTCTGCATCATTTTTTGACAGAACTTTTCTGATTTTTGCAATGTTACGAAGATGGAAAAAAATCTGTCCTTGAAATATTCTTGATATATGATATTATTCACCCCCCTCTAGTGCTGAATAATTTGTGTTTTTTGAGGTCGGTTCGTTTTCAATTATTTAAAAAAAACATTGAATGGAACATGCATTATGTGGGTTGAATGCTGTAACAAAACAAAACAGAATAAAACAATGAATAAAAGTCCCATGATGGTAGTGACTGCCCATTACTGCTTAGCACCTATTAACCATTTATTCACACTACTTTAATAACATATTTCAGTTGTTGAGTATATTACATTGGTTTATTTTGATGACATTATTATTTAATTCCAAGTCATCATCTCATCTCTTTAGAGCTGCAGCCTATGCCGTCTGACAAAATCACTATTTAGTAGTTCTTCAAAGTAAATAAGGCATCTTTTTAGGACTGCTGAATACCAAATATCAATCACAGATTATGCATTTTCAGGTAGAGATACACTACATGACCAAAGTATGTGGACACCTGCCCGTCGAACATCTCATTCCAAAATCATGGGCATTAATATGGAGTTGGTCCGTGCTTTGCTGCTATAACAGCCTCCGCTCTTCTGGAAAGGTTTTCCACTAGATGTTGGAACATTGCTGCGGGGACTTTCTTCCATTCAGCCACAAGACTATTAGTGAGGTCAGGCACTGATGTTGGGCGATTAGGCCTGGCTTGCAGTTGGCGTTTAAATTCATCCAAAAGGTGTTTCGATGGGGTTGAGGTCAGGGCTCTGTGCAGGCCAGTAAAGTTCTTCCACACCGATCTCAACAAACCATTTCAGTAAGGGACCTCGCTTGAGCACGGGGGCATTGTCATGCTGAAACAGGAAAGGGCCTTCCCCAAACTGTTGCCACAAAGTTGGAAGCACAGAATCATCTAGAATGACATTGTATGCTGTAGGGTTAAGATTTCCCTTCACTGGAACTAAGGGGCCTAACCAGAACCATAAAAAACAGCCCCAGACCATTATTCCTCCTCCACTAAACTTTACAGTTGGCACTATGCATTGGGGCAGATATCGTTCTCCTAGCATCTGCCAAACCCAGCTCGTCAGTCAGACTGCTAGATGGCGAAGCGTGATTCATCATTCCAGAGGTGTTTCCACTGCTCCAGAGTCCAATGGCCTCCACTTTATACCACTTCAGCCAATGCTTGGCATTGCGCAGGGTGATCTTAGGCTTGTTTATGGCTGCTCGGCCATAGAAACACGTTTCATGAAGCTCAGTTCTTGTGACGTTGCTTCCAGGGGCAGTTTGGAACTCATTAGTGCTTCAGCACTTGGCAGTCCCATTCTGTGTGCTTGTGTATCCTACCCCTTCACAGCTGAGCTGTTGTTGTTCCTAGACGTTTCCACTTCACAATAACAGCACTTACAGTTGACCGGGGCAGCTCTAGCAGGGCAGAAATTTGACGAACCGATTTGTTGGAAAGGTGGCATCCTATGACGGTGCCACGTTGAAAGTCACTGAGCACTTCAGTAAGGCCATTCTACTGCCAATGTTTGTCTATGGAGATTCCATGGCCGTGTGCTCGATTTTATAACCTGTCAGCAACAGGTGTGGCTGAAATAGCCATATCCACTCATTTGAAGGGTGTCCACATACTTTTGTATATATAGGGTACAGATGCGCTCTATATCCCCTCATTATTGCATGTCTCTTCCAAAGCAGGCATAAAAGAAACACAGACCGGACAGTAGATGCCCAATGGATTATGGTCATTATAGTTAACTACCACGTTATACGCGCTAGACTATATAGGATATTGGCCTGTTGGAAACTACAACTCCCTACTATATTGAACAGTTCAGGCTGGATCTGATCCGCTTAACCCCCTCTCACCCTCCCCTCACTCTCAATCAATCACATTTAATTATAAAGCCCTTTTTACATCTGCAGATGCCGCAAAGTGCTTCTACAGAAACTGAGCCTAAAACACCAAACACCAAGAAGTGCTGATTTAGAAGTGGCTAGGAAAAACTAACTAGATAGGCAGAAACCTAGGAAGAAACCTAGAGAGGATCCAGGCTCTGAGGGGGAGGCCAGTCCTCTTCTGGCTGTGCCGAGTGGATATTATAAGAGTAGAAGGCCATTAAGGCCAGATCATTCTACAAGATGTTCAAATGGTCATAGATGACCAGCAGGGTCAAATAATAATCACAGCGGTTGTGTAAACAAACACTGTATAGCCTCATAACACGGTTAAAACAATCATTTGTATATCATGGATGGTCAGTCCTTGCATCCATAGCTCGGTCTATTAATCTGAGAGTCGTAAAAATGTTCTAGGCCCTTCACTCATTTCTTTACCAAAATAGAGACGTGGCGACGGTTTTGTTATTGTTTCATCTGTGGATTTGCCTTTTAAACAGCTGTATATTATCAAGATATCAGTGTCACCAACAAAAAGGTAAACAATAGGCCTATAGCAAATGCAGCATATGGTATTCATTTTTCACATGTAAATATCAGTTTTAAGTAGTGCTCAAAGCATGCCATTCAATGAACGCAGCATTTATCTTTCAACTCGAATCAATGAACCCAGTCAGTCCTCCATGACAACAAAATCATAAACAACAGAGTGCGGCTGGCTGATAAGTGCTTAGTTTTATGGTTAATCTATACATCCATATTTCCAAGTTCTATTCTTGCAGATCAAGGTGTATAACGTTTATTGGAATGACTGGAATTCTTATAGACTTTGGTTTTTAATGTAAAGTTACAATTTAAACGTATTATTATATCTAGTAGAAAGTGATGGGTTGGAAGAAGCCAACATAACCAACCCATAAAGTTCAATTTAACATCCATATATGGCCAGCTATGTAAACTTACACATTGATTTATCCTATAATAGATATTGTTCAATTGGCAACATACATTTTGTCTTCTTCTAATGCCTCTTAAGGGGAAATTAATCTAAAAGTCACGGAATTTAATCAGTTTACGTTACTGAGTTTGGGTAATCCAAAAGATATGTTACTGATTACAATTTAATTACCTAACCAATCGATTGGTTGAACTTTTTAAACGTGTATTTTTCCATATATAGACACACCCTATGTGTTTTAATAAAATCAACAATATGCATTGAGCTTGTCTGATGCTTTAAGCTCACTGTAGGATTAAATAACACACAAATGACTCAAGAGGGAGCCAGAGATCTAGAGGAAGAAAAATCTTAACCCGACCCAACCATTCTCCTCCTGCTGGCTTTCACTATTCGCAGATTCGGCAACATTTCTCATGTAGAATGACAATTTATTTGACCATTTATAGGGATCAGAATAAACTTGTTTAAACTTTGTTTCTCACAAGTGTAGAATAGGTTGTGAGCTCAGCAAACAATGTGTCCACTCTGACAATGAGAACGGTAAGACTGGAATAATAATATATTGAATGCTTTAACAGAATTGCACATAACCAAACTAACATTGTATATTAGAAATGATAGGAATTAACGGTAAATGTATTACTGGTGATATATGTAATGGGGAATTGATTTACACTAACAATCAAATACAAACAATTCACACAATGAAGTTATGAAACAATGAATGTGCACAAATTGGTGTAATTCCTGGAGAGAGAAGTGCATTGTGCATATTGGCGCTGCATGGTTAATCCTGTGTCTGCAATGGCTGTGCAGCATTTATGGTGATCCAGCTTCTGCAGAAGTCAGGGCAAACATACTTCTTGCACTCCGCAGAGCAGTGCAGAGCTGTTGTCAAGGAAGTTGTCAAGGAAGTGAGTTTGTTTATACAGGATGTACCATCTCCACCTACCGTAAACCAATTATGTCAATGCGGAGCTATACAGAGCCCTTGGATTGTTACAACATTTGGGGGACGCATAGCGATGCTGTACAGAGCTTGATTTGGCCTCTACATGCCTCCTGAGGTGTGTTTTGGGCCATTGCCCTGTTGAAAAACAAATGATAGTCCCAATAAGCGCAAACCAGATGGGATGGTGTATCGCTGTAGAATGCTGTGGTAGCCATGCTGGTTAAGTGTGCCTTGAATTCTAAATAAATCCCAGACAGTGTCACCAGTAAAGCACCCCCACACCATCACACCTCCTCCTCCATTCTTCACGGTGGCAACCACATCTGAGAGATCAGCCATTCACCTACTCTGCGTCTCACAAAGACACGGCGGTTGGAACCAATCATCTCTTCTTGTTGGCGTCCTTAAGTAGCGGTTTCTTTGCAGCAATTGGACCATGAAGGCCTGATTTACACAGTCTCTGAACAGTTGATGTTGAGATGTGTCTGTTACTTAAACTCTGTGAAGCATTTATTCGGGCTGCAATTTCTGAGGCTGGTAACTCTTATGAACTTATCTTCTGGAGCAGAGGTAACTCTGGGTCTTCCTTTCCTGTGGCGGTCCTCATGAGAGCCAGTTTCATCATAGCGCTTGATGGTTTTTGCAACTGCAACTGTTCTTGACATTTTCCGGATTGATTGACCGTCTTAAAGTAATGATGGACTGTTGTTTCTCTTTGCTTAGTTGAGCTGTTCTTGCCATAATATGGACTTGGTCTTTTACCAAATAGGACTGGCTATCTTCTGTATTACCACCCCTAATCCTGTCACAACACAACTGATTGGCTCAAAAGCATTAAGAAGGAAAGAAATACCACAAATTAACTTTTAGCAAGGCACACCTGTTAATTGAAATGCATTCCAGGTGATTACCTCATGAAGCCGGGTTGAGAGAATGCCAAGAGTGTGCAAAGCTGTCATCAAGGCAAAGGGTGGCTACTTTGAAGAATCTCAAATATAAAATATATTTTGACTTGTTTAACACTTTTTTGGTTACTATGTGATTCCATATGTGTTATTTCATAGTTTTGATGTCTTCACTATTATTCTACAATGTAGAAAATAGTAAAAAATAAAGAAAAACCATGGAATGAGTAGGTGTGTCCAAACTGTTGACTGGCAATGTATATATTTGCTACTGCACCACTAAAAAAATCTCTGTCTACCAACAGCCTATCGACCAAACAATCAACCAGTCAATTAATTGGGGTCATCCCTATCTACCGCTCAGATTAATTTTTTAAACATGACTTAAAAACGTAAGCCTATGCAACATTAACCAATTAAAAACAGTACTGGAGTAATGAGGTTTGTGCAGTAAGCTATAGGCCCAATACACTGTCACTGTATATTGGCTGCGCTTAAATTGCCCTGCCAATGTTGTTCTTCTCAGACCAGTTATAAATTATATTTCAACATTTTCAGTAAATGATCACACTGGTAATAGATAATTTGTTGAATTACTTGTGAGGCACAGCTGAGTGAGCATAATATATATATATATATATTTACTGGACTGTTGGCCTGCATCTGAAGGCCAGTCTGAGTGGAGGGAGCAGCAGTGAGGCTGCCTCTCACCCGACTGAACCATCCCTCCTCTCTCCCTCCCTCCTCTGAGAAAAGGAGTCTTCCAGCTGATGGCGAAACTTCGGTCGCACTGCATTATTTCTGTCTCATGCACCAATTCATGTTGTTACTCCTATGACCAGAGAAAGTGAAATATACTGTATCTTGATATTAAAAAGGACAATTCGCAAATAATAACAAAGCAAGCTTATCGAAACGCACATTTTATGGCTTTATAAAACTGTTGAACAAAAGTGTTGACAATGCTGAATAACAACTTAAATGAGTAACCACTTACTCATAAAAACAGCAGCTCTTTGATGGTCTCTCTCTAGTTTTAAAAGTTTGTAATTGTCACATGATCAACTTTGCCGTGCAATGAGGGTTCTTTTTGCAACTGTGCAAACATGGTGATCTGAGCTATCTGATTGGCCAGCGGTAGACATATATGTGCACTTGATTTCCAGTCTGGGCCGGCCGGGTAGGCGGAGTTCTACCTTCAGACACATGAAATGGTTAAAAATGGGAACACTTGACCTTCCCAGCGCTAGGGTTGCGGAATCAAGTGCACCTCCCGCCAACAGCAATAAATGAATAAAGACAACAGGAACGCAAGGCTTTATCGTTGGGTTTTTAACAGAAATGTTTGGTGATCGACCGGTTGGTGACCACGGCCCTGAGAGGAGGGGAGAGATGGGAACCAGTACATTTGTTTGTTTGTTTGTGTGTTTAACTTTTCTATTATTTCTCTATTTTCTTTCTCTCTGCATTGTTGGGAAGGGCCCATAATTAAGCATTTCACTGTTAGTCTACACCTGTTGTTTACTAAGCATCTGATGAATAACATTTGATTTTTGATTTGTGTGTGTGCAGTGTGCAGTGTGCAGTGTGTGTGCGATTAGAGTGATTCAAAAGCCGCCCTGAACCTGCAATGAAAAGGGAGGAAATCTGTGGTTTAAATCATTCAAGGCCATAATGGGTTCCTGTGCATCCAGCCTGGATGGAATAGTGTATAGATGTTTTGTGACATGCTTTGAATCATGCTTCTCTCCCATTAACCCTATTCTCTATATGTATGAGCTCTCTCACAGACTCGCTCTCTCTCACACACACACACTGCACTCCCTCTCTGACACACACATTCTCACCCTAGCTCTCTGTCTCTCACTCACCCGTTCGCTCGCTTGCGCTCTCTCTCTCTCTCTCTCTCTCTCTCTCTCATCCTTTCGTTTGCTTGCGCGCTCTCTCTCTCTCTCTCGCCCGTTCGTTCGCTCTCTCTCTCTCACCCATTCGTTCCGTCTCTCTCTCTCTCTCTCTCTCCTGTTCGTTCCTCTCTCTCTCTCCTGTTCGTTCCTCTTTATCTCTCTCGTTCGCTCTCTCTCTCCCGTTCACTCTCGCTCTCTCTCCCGTTCGCTCTCGTTCTCTTTTCGCCCTCCCGTTTGTTCGCTCTCTCGCTCTCTCTCGCTTGCTCTCTCCCGTTCGTTCGCTCTCTCTCTCTCTCTCCCTCGCTCTCTCTCTCTCGCTCTCTCTCCCATTTGTTCACTCTCTCTTTCTCCCGTTCGCTCTCGCTCGCTCTCTCCCGTTCGTTCGCTCATTCTCTCTCTCTCGCTCTCTCTCGCTCTCTCCCTTCATTCGCTCATTCTCTCTCTCCCGTTCGTTCGCTCATTCTCTCTCTCTCGCTCTCTCTCGCTCTCTCCCTTCATTCGCTCATTCTCTCTCTCTCGCTCGCTCCCGTTCGTTCGCTCTCTCTCTCACACCCTCACTCGCTCTCTCTCTCCCATTCGCCCCCTCCGTGGATAGCAGGGGGAGTGTCTGCAGTGTGTTTTATGAGCTTTGGCAGTAATACCAGTGGGGGGGGCATCATGAATTATAAACATGATGGAAAACAAACCAGATGTCAGTGGAGCCAATGCCTTTCCACTCCTCTGTCCTCCTTACTTCTTTCCTCTCCTCTCCCTCTCTCCTCTCTCCCCATCCTCTGTATCTCAGGGTGTCTTGGGTCTTGACTGTAGCCAGGGCCTCTACAGGGCCTGAGAAGGGCAGGACATGCCCTTCACGTTCTTTTGTTGGTAAACACAGAATAAGAAGCATCGCACAACAGTTGCCTTGGTTAGTATGTTGTTGTTTTTATATATTTTTTATTTTATTGTGTTTTTATTGTGGTTTTATTGCAAATCCATGTTTGGTTCATTGACCTTAGTTAGAGAAGGGCCCTGTTATTCATTATTTCAAAACAATATATACATTTCTGTAAACACTCCAATGAACGCGAAATAATAAAAACTCCAATGCTGCAAGATACTTGTTCTATTCCCTTTTAGGCCTCTGTGTTACACAATGGATACCAGAAGCTTTATAAAAAACACTTACCTTTCTTTACAAAGCCAACAAACTTGCACCGTTTCATCACCTTTCATCCTCCTGTTCTGCATTTGAGCTGAGGGAGGAGAGAGGTATGTGGGTTTTATTAAGCTGTATTGGTTGTTAAATTCAGTCAGTCTGTCTGTACCTCAGGCTGAGAAGGAACACAGACCAGAACAGAACTCAGAACATGTTGAGTGATAGATACACCCATTGATAGCAGCATAAGATTACAGGGTAACCATGAAGGAGACTCACAGGGTGTATAGCTACTGTACTGGTAGAATATTCCACAGCACCTGACAGAGATGGAAGCCAGTGGGACAGAAAATGCTCGCACGCACACACACAGGCACACACACACACAGGCACACACACACACACACAGGCACACACACACAGGCACACACACACACAGGCACACAGGCACGCACACACACAGGCACACACACACAGGCACGCACAGACAGGCACACACACACAGGCATACAGGCACGCACACACACAGGTACACACACACAGGCACGCACACACACAGGCACACACACAGGCACACACACACAGGCACGCACACACACAGGCACACACACACAGGCACGCACACACAGGCACACACACACAGGCACGCACACACAGGCACGCACACACACAGGCACACACACACACCTTGAGCTCCAAAAGTATTAGGACAGTGACTATTTTTTTTCCAGTTTTGACTCTGTACTTCAGCACTTTGGATTTTAAATGAAACAATGACTATGAGATTAGAATGCAGACTGTTAGTATTTTCATCCATATCGGGTGAACCGTTTAGAGATCACAGCACTTTTTGTGAATAATGATGAGTGAGAAAGTTACAGACGCACAAATATCATACCCCCCCCAAAAATGCTAACCTCGTCTGTTATTGTAATGTTAGCACTTTTGGGAGGATATAATATTCACGTGTCTTTAATTTTCTCACTCATCATTATCCACAATTTGTTCAGGATTAGCCGTAATCATGGTAGCAATAACATTAAGGGTTTCGAAACATATTCTGTTCTTATTTACAATAAAAGTGACTCCAAAATGACACAATACATTATTTACCATTAATTTCTATTGGGTACAAAATAATCTGAAACACAAATCAAATCAAAATCAAATCAAATGTATTTATATAGCCCTTCGTACATCAGCTGATATCTCAAAGTGCTGTACAGAAACCCAGCCTAAAACCCCAAACAGCAAGCAATGCAGGTGTAGCAAGCAATGCAGGTGTAGCAAGCAATGCAGGTGTAGCAAGCAATGCAGGTGTAGCAAGCAATGCAGATGTAGAAACACAACCAAAAAAAAAACAGCAAATGCATCGAACAAGCTTGATGTCGTCATCATGTGTTATGAATATGGAACCAAATACTTCACTTTTACCTACTTTAATACACATAAAGGAATTTGTCCCAATTTTGGTCCCCGAAAATGGGGGGGGGACTATGTACAAAAAGTGCTGTAATTTCTAAATGATCACCCGATATGGATGAAAATACTCTCAAATTACAGCTGACAGTCTGCACTTTAACCTCATAGTTGGGGTGGCAGGTAGCCTAGTGGTTAGAGCTGTCATGTCTTTGGCTATGCCGGATTAATTGCTAACACATGCTATTCTATAAAATAATTTCTCCATAATTAATATCACCTGATTGAGCTTATCATGTAAATGTAATTAACTAGAGAGTCGGGGCACCACAAAATAATATTTATAGAGCTGTTATCTTCCGAATAAACTCTTAAAGATTTAGCAATATTTTACATCAAAAGCAGTCAATATCAATCGTCATCTTACTTCAGTCTCATAATCTGAAAATTCTAAATTCTTGGTTATCCGCAAGAACCCTGGCTAACAATTTGAATCAGCAATTCAAAACTGGGTTTAATTATTTATTTACTAAATACCTAACTAATTACACAGAATTCACATACACAAAGAATGAATTATACCTGGATAATTCTTTACGTCATAGAAAAGCATCCCTAGCGGGCGGAACAGAGTTAAAAGAGAGTTAAAAGTTCGCAACCAAAGCTCATGGTGATGTTGGCTTCGTTTTGTACTTTTATCTGAACCATTCTGACATAGGATCGTCCTCATATCCTCGGAACAGGAAGTTATGTTGACGTCAAGGCTTTATATAGGAAGAGAGAGGAGGGTGTGTTTGAAAAGTTTTATAGCCCTTGTCCCTTCACAGAGGCGGGCCACTGAGTGAGCAGCCCTAACTTATGAAAACCCACATCTCACATTTTAGAAGCTAAAATCACATTTCATCCCATCACAAATAATTTCATATTCAAACATTTAAATTGAACAACAATTCCATGTGAATCCGATAACTGATGTGTAGACTTTCCACTGTAGAGTTTATGTCATCTTATGTCTCAGATGACAACCGAACTGACGTCATATTCATTAAGTACCACCGCATATGTTCAATTGGTCAGATTACTAGAATATAGTTAATTTCCCCCCCACATTCTGACGTTCCCAGAAACTCTATGTTAACCAAGGGTTTTGCAAATGTAACCTTAGTAGAGAGAGGAAAAAGGGGGGAAGAGGTATTTATGACTGTCATAAACCAACCCCCCAGGCCAACATCATGACAGAGCGTTGGACTAGTAACCGAAAGGTTGCAAGATTGAATCCCCGAGCTGACCAGGTAAAAATCTGTTGTTCTGCCCCTGAACAAGGCAGTTAACCCACTGTTTCTAGGCTGTCATTGAAAAGAATAATTTGTTCTTAATTTACTTTCCTAGTTAAATAAAGGTAAAATAAATAAGTTATTGTATCATTTCAAGGTGCTGGAGTAGAGTGCTAAAATTGCCACTGTCCCAATCATTTTGGAGCTCACTGTATGTGTAACGGATGTGAAATGGCTAGCTAGTTAGCGGTGTTCGCGCTAAATAGCGTTTCAATCGGTGACGTCACTTGCTCTGAGACCTTGAAGTAGTGGTTCCCCTTCAAGGGTTGCGGCTTTTGTGGAGCGATGGGTAACGATGCTTCGTGGGTGACTGTTGTTGATGTGTGCAGAGGGTTCGCGCCCGGGTATGGGCGAGGGTATGGGCGAGGGGACGGTCTAAAGTTATACTGTTACATATGTACTGCACGCATTCACGTGTCAAGGAGTTAAGAGCGTACCATAATCTCACTCCACAGCTAACTTGAAATGTTGCGGACGGAGCCATCCAATGGGTACCTTCTGAGAGGCTCAACACATTGAAACGTTGTCAAGGAGGGCGGTCGTGTGTGTTGCAGGGCAGTTGACACACACAAGTGTACTGACACACACAAGTGTACTTCCGACACACACAAACCTCTTGCATAATGATGGCGGTGTCGGACGCAGAGAGCCCACCACAGGGCCATTACCACATGTGTTTGTGATCTGCTGATTTCTATAAGAAGACTGAGGCTATGTACCACTCAATATTTCATCCTGCATACTCCTTTTTCTACTGATTAATAAAGTATAACTACAGACCACTTCATTTTTTTATTTTCCTGAAAACTGAATCTCTCTATTTCTCCATTGATATTTGCCCAGTGAACAATGAGGTGAGAAGACAGTTCTTTCCACTCCGGGGTCCTCATTTATAACCATTATGTCCATTTCACACTAAATATCTGCCTGGTCATTTCTGAAAAGACTGAGCAGGTACAAAAATATTGAGATTTATAAACTTGACGCACGCC
Organism: Oncorhynchus nerka; assembly: GCF_034236695.1. Classification (NCBI taxonomy): domain Eukaryota; kingdom Metazoa; phylum Chordata; class Actinopteri; order Salmoniformes; family Salmonidae; genus Oncorhynchus; species Oncorhynchus nerka. Next base: position 91,796,937 of record NC_088417.1, read on the forward strand.
ATGCATGTTTCCCGTTATAAATCCGACCCCTCCTGAATTTGTGCGTGCGTGAACGAGCATTAAAACTCTGCCAGAAAAACTCCCATAATTCACTTTATATGGGGACTTATATGCTGTATACCTTGGAAGTATTGGAATTAGGACAAGACAGTTCCTGAAAGAAAAATACAATAGAAAATTGTTGTAGACCTGTAAACAGATTCAATTCAATAATGTTTTGTGTTAAATATGCTGCACTGCCCTCAAAATGTTAAACACTGTCTAGTATGTCTAATCGAAAAAATGATTAACTTCAGTGGTAGCCTACATACACACTTCAAAGCTATTCATCTGTTACATTCTAATGTACACAATGCATTCACAAAGTATTCAGACCCCTTGACTTTTTCCATATTTTGTTAAGTTACAGCCTTATTTTAAAATGTATTTTTTTTTAAATGAATTTTTTAAATATTTTTTTTTAAACATATTTACATAAGTATTCAGACTCTTTACTCAGAACTTTGTTGAAGCCCTTTGGCAGTGATTACAGCCTCGAGTCTTCTTGGGTATGACGCTACAAGCTTGGCACAACTGTATTTGGGGAGTTTCTCCCATGCTTCTCTGCAGATCCTCTCAAGCTCTGTCAGGTTGGATGGGGAGCATTGCTGCACAGCTATTTTCAGGTCTCTCCAGAGATATTCGATCAGCTTCAAGTCCGGGCTGTGGCTGGGCCATTCAAGGACACTCAGAGACTTGTCCCGAAGCCACTCCTGCATTGTCTTGGCTATGTGCTTAGGGTTGTTGTCCTGTTGGAAGGTGAACCGTCGCCCCAGTCTGAGGTCCAGAGCGCTCTGGAGCAGGTTTTCATCAAGGATTTCTCTGTACTTTGCCCTGTTCATCTTTCCCTCAATCCTGACTAGTCTCCCAGTCTCTCGCTGAAAAACATCCCCACAGCATGATGCTGCTACCACCATGCTTCACCGTCGGGATGGTGCAAGGTTTCTTCCAGACGTCATGCTTGGCATTCAGGCCAAATAATTCATCAGACCAGAGAATCTTGTTTCTCATGGTCTGAGAGTCTTTAGGTGCCTTTTGGCAAACTCCAAGCGGACTGTCATGTGCCTTTTACTGAGGAATGGCTTCCGTCTGACCACTCTACCATAAAAGCCTGATTGGTGGAGTGCTGCAGAGATGGTTGTCCTTCTGGAAGGTTTTCCCATCTCCACAGAGGAACTCTGGAGCTCTGTCAGAGTGACCATCGGGTTCTTGTGCACCTCCCTGACCCAGGCCCTTCTCCCCCGATTGCTCAGTTTGGCCGGGCAGCTCTAGGATGAGTCTTGGTGGTTCCAAACTTCTTCCATTTAAGAATGACGGAGGCCACTGTGTTCTTGGGGACCTTCAATGCTGCAGAAATGTTTTGGTACTCTTCCCCAGGTCTGTGCCTCGACACAATCCTGTCTCTGAGCTCTATGGACCCCATGGCTTGGTTTTTGCTGTGACAACTGTGGGACCTTACATAAACAGGTGTGAGCCTTTCCAAATCATGTCCAATCACTTGAATTTACCACAGGTGGACATCAATTAAGTTGTAGAAACATCTCAAGGATGATCAATGAAAACAGGATGCACCTGATCTTAATTTCAAGTCTCATAGCAGAGTCAGAATACTTATGTAAATAAGTTATTTCTGTTTTTTGGGGGGATACATACAATTGTCATTGTGCGGTATTGTGTGTAGATTGATGAGGAAAACATCAAAACAAAACATTTAGAATAAGGCTGTAACATAACAAAATGTTGAAAATGTCCAGTGGTCTGAATACTTCCCAAATGCACTGTATAATATACTAAACCGCTACGTAAAATACTAGCCTATCTAATAGGCCTAATTAAATGAGATGCACGTGGTCATTTGTTGTAGACTGCAGCATCTTCGGGAATATGAACCCATCATGGCCCGAAAACGTGGTGAGGAATGTATTCAGAAAATGGTCATGAAAATATTTATTATAAATGAAATATAGTTTACTTGAGACATTTGAAATTCCAGTATGCTATTTAGGCTAGGCGTAGGATATTCAGCCTAAAACAAGTACATGGAAAAGGTCAACCGTCTGCTCTACATTACACTGCGCTCCAGATGGGATCACATATATCAAAATACTAGAAATGGTGTATCTATTTACTACTGTTAAGTGGGTCCAATGAAATGAGAGATGTGATGTTGTCGGCCCACAGGCAACTTTGCGAGTATCAACCATGACAGTCAGAAAAGGTGAGTCATTTGTTATTTAATGATCATGGAAATTAAATAGGAAATAGATGCACATTTCTAATTATTTTAGCTCTTCTCACTAACGCCAAATCTTGTTATTATATTTACCTGTTGTTGTTGTTATGAATAAACGCGTCATACCCCACACCCATCTGCACAAAATACTAGGCTTCTTGCCTGCTTGCGTAGCAATACTTCAACCACTAGTAACCCTGCGTATTCATGGTCTCAAGTTTCCAGGAAGCACATTCTCATGTCAAGTTACATTTTTATAAATGACAACTTTGTATGAAAACGGGCGTCTGTTTTGCGGTATTTTTTGGACACACGTAAAGTTAATAAATGAGTCCCCAGGTGTTGAGCTTCTGTAGCTACAAGACAATATAAACTCTACATTATTGGGCCCCCGAGTGTTGCAGCGGTCTAAGGCTCTGCATCTCAGTGCTAGAGGTGTCACTACAGACACCCTGGTTTGAATCCAGGCTGTATCACAACCAGCCGTGATTGGGAGTCCCATAGGGCGGCTCATAATTGGCTCAGTGTCGTCCGGGTTTGGCCGGTGCAGGCCGTCATTGTACATAAGAATTTGTTCTTAACTGACTTGCCTTAAATAAAGGTTAAACAAAAAAATGTAAATGATGTTATGAATCCGGCAAACTTGTAAGTCGTATGGCACCTGGTGGGTTATAGAAGAAACTGTGTTCACTGTTCAGATGTGTCCATTTAGCAGTATCAACACAGCATCACCATTTATCAACAGCATTATATTCAACAGTATCATCTTGGGTACCAAGGATGATAAAACACCTGCTATATTACATAAATTGTTATAAAAAATATCAGCAACACATCTCATTCAATATCACCCAACTCTTTATAAAATTCAGATTTTCATAATTAAACATTAAACATTTTCATAATTAAACAAGGGTATGACTTGTTTTTTAAAAGATTTGTGCTTGAGCCCTTCTGACTTGAAAAAGCTGCTGGCTGTCTACTGGTGAAATAGATTGGTTTAATGCCGCCGCCTAGTGGTCAAATAGTACCATCACACCTAGTGAAGGGAAACCGAGGCTTTCTGAGGTCTTGGGGCTTTCACCAAATTGTGCCGGAAAACGGGTTTAACACAATGCACATTAGTGACATCTACTGGTCAGCAATAAAAAGCAGCGTTTGATGTTCGTTTTAAACGTGTTTTTCTACAATATTAATAGAATCTCCGTTGCGCGGAAGCCTTGTTCTTGCAGGCCTTAATTCTCAAATCAATTTAGTTTTTCAAATCCGTTTTGGACTACTGATTGTCAAACAGCAAGTTACAAGTGACCAAATCGGATGTGTGTGTGTTCAGACAACAGACATTTGACAAGGCTACGCTAGTTGTCATAGTAACGATGGGTGTGTGCAGTGGTGCAGGCTGATTGTTGGTGGTGCTTGTGCTTCCTACCACTCAAGAAGTTATGTAGCAGTGAAGGCTGGTGGGATAAGCTATAGGAGGACAGGCTCATTGTAATGGCTGGATTGGAATCAGTGGAACGGAGTCAAACATGTGGTTTACATATGTTTAATAAGGTGATCCAACATTCAAAATGAGTCCTATAGCTAGCTGTTCAGCTTTCTAGCACATTCACTCCATCTGTTTGTAATTAATTAACAAGCTAATTAGCTACCACTGTCAACAGCGTAGTAGCTAGCAAGCTAAGCTAAGTTATGCCAAATACTGAACGTCTAAAAAACACTCGAGGGCAAATAAATCAGATTTAACACTTCAGATATCAGTCACATGGCCAAAATGATTGGTATCTGACTTCAAACCCCAACAAAGGTGGTTTGAAATGTGGCTTGAAGAATCCTATTCCATTTGCTTTTCGGTTGTTCAGACTGCAGGAAAAAGAACCTGTTTCGAATCGGATATGGAAATAAATAGGATTTGAGTTACTTCAAACTGCCAACGTGAACACGGCTTTAGTCAGTGTTGCCATGTTCGCGATTTTCCGGACAAATTGGGTTATTTTGAAAACGATGTTGTGGGTGAAAATGTATTGGTTGCGGGTTTTTGGGCTATTTCTAAGTTCCATGGCGTTTCTCTTCTAATATATATATATTTCACTGTGACCTGCTGCTGACTGTTAGGCACTGAGGTCAGACTGAGGTTCAAACTCTTAAAAGACAAACCCTCGTCGACCAAGATGGTGACGGGAATTCCCGTCGTTGGGGGGTTTTGGGTTTAAAAAAAAATAATTTTTAACTTTATGCAAGTCAGTTAAAGAACACATTCTTATTTACAATGACAGCGTACCGGGGAACAGCCTAGAGGAAATGGGATTTAACTAGAGCGTTGGGCCAGTTAACTGCCTTGTTCAGGGGCAGAACCACAGACTCGATCTAGCAACCTTTCGGTTACTGGTCCAACGCTCTAAGCACTAGGCTAACTGTCGCCCCACAGATTGCCTAAGTAAGCCCCTCAGCCCTCGTTTTTAGTAGAGTTTGCGAGTGTACAATTATGTTCGGTTTGGGGCCCGAAAATCCCCATAATTCAATTCGCGACGATTGTACATACTGTAATGACCTGACTAGATCATAAATGAACAATTGTCCAGACAGAGGCCTGAGCTTGCGAATTGACGGTTTATTGAACCAACTTTACACAGGCTACTGTTTGGGCCGTAGCACACGCCAAATAGATAACCCACAATCCAACCGTGACCTTCTCTTGTGAAGCCCAGATGTAAGAGAGAGAGAACAAAGGCTGAACCTGGTCTTAACTTCCAATGCCCAACCCCCCCTCCACGCCACTCCGCCAACCACCAGGATGCCCGGCATCAGAACATTCCAGGCATTCCCGTGATTGGCAGATAGCAGGTTGATTGACATGTCGGACCCCGCGAACACCGGGTACTGGTCAGTACAACACAACCACCTCCTAGCCTAGCACATAACACACAGCTGTCTGTGCGGGTCGCTACACAGCCCCCCCACCACAAAGTCCCTCGTCCCCGAGGGAACAAACAAAGTCTCTGAAGCGACCCGGAGGTCTCCTTTGCCTGCGTGGCCGTGATGGTCGCAGAGTGCCCCTCTGGGAACCAGGGGATGAAGGCAGGGATATGGGGGACAAGGAAGCGGAACGGGTAATACAGTCCGTGGTTCTGGGGAACCACGCGGTGACACAGGGGGAGACAGGGGGAGTGGGCTGTCTGGAGCCTTGTCTGCGGCACCTGAGGGTGGGTGCCTGGAGAATGTCATTGCCAGAGAGGGGAATTGTGGGGGTTCCTGGGGTTTGGGGAGAAGAGGCCCCTCTGTATGGGGCTAACCTGTCCCGGTGCAGTGCCACCTTTCTCCCCCTGGGAGGAAGCTGCACCCGGTACACAACCTCCCCTACCCTCTCCAGGACACTGCAGGGTCCCACCCAGTGACTGTCCAACTTGGGGCATCTGCCTTTTTCCTTAGGGGGCTGTAGACCCAGACCAGCTCCCCAGCCACAAAGTGCCTTCCCGGGTGTGCACGTCATAGTTCCTTTTCTGCCTCACACCTGCATTCACCAGCTGCTCTCTGGCGAAGGTGTGGGCTGTCTCCAGGCGGTCCTGGAGTCTCCGGGCATACTCCGGCCCCGGAGGAACATGAGGGCTATCCAGGGGCCGACCAAACGCCATCTCCGCAGGGGTGCGGATCTCTCTCCCCAGCATGAGGAGGGCAGGCGTGCAGGAGGTGGAGTCTTGGACAGCGGAGCGGCATGCCATGAGGACCATAGGCAGGTGCTTGTCCCAGTCACGCTGGTGTTTGGAAGAGACGATGGCCAGCTGCTGTCCAAGCGTTTTGTTGAAGCGCTCCACAAGGCCATCACTTTGAGGATGGAGAGGAGTAGTGCGGGTCTTGTGCATACCCAGCCTCTCACACATGGTGGCGAACACACGGGACTCAAAGTTTCTGCCTTGGTCGCTGTGGATGGACTCTGCAGCTCCAAACCTGCTGAACATCCCCGCTGTCAGGCGTCGACGATGGTCTCTGCCTCCTGGTCAGGCAGAGCATAGGCCTCGGGCCATTTTGTGAAATAGTCCATGGCCGTGAGCACCCAGCGGTTTCCACTGTCTGTGGTGGGGAACGGCCCAACTACATCCACTCCCACCCTCTCCATGGGAGCCCCCACTGGGAACTGTTGGAGCTGAGCATGAGAGCGGCCTGGGCGGCCCTTTCTCGCTGTGCAGTTGTCACAGCGGCGACAAAAGTCCTCCACATCCCTCTTGTGCTGCCCCCAGTAGAAGCCCTGACGGAGACGGCGCAGTGTTTTTGTGACCCCAAAGTGTCCAGTCCCCACCCCCCCATGAGTACTCTGGAGCACAGCCTCCCGCAATGCTTTTGGGACCACCACCTGCCACCTCTCCCGTAGCTGACTCCTTCCATGCCCGCTGTAGCACGCCATCAGCCAGCCGCAGTCTCTCAAACTTCGACCACAACCCTTTGGTCGCGAGTGAGAGCGCTGTCACCTCTTCCCATGGTGGCCTCACCTGCGCCTCTACCCACTGTAGCACTGGCTGTAGGTCTGTGTCCCGTCCCTGCTGCTGCCGCCATTCAGCCACGTCGACAGTCTGCAGCTCACAGCAGACAGGCCCGCTCGCCCGACACACTGTGGCACAGACACCCTCCTCTGCCCGCAGCTCTCTCTCCCGTCCCTCTCTCCGTTCACAGTGGCGGCAGCCGTCTGCAGTACAGGGCCGACGGGACATGGCGTCGGCGTTGGAGTGGCGTGCCCCTGCCCTGTGCACCACCGTGAAGTCATACGGCTGAAGCTCCTCCAACCAGAGTGCCACCTGCCCCTCTGGCTCTCTGAAAGACATGAGCCACTGGAGAGCAGAGTGGTCAGTCCTTACAGTAAAGGGCAGACCACCCAGGTAGTACTTGAAGTGTTTGACGGAAGCCACAACAGCCAAGAGCTCCCGCCGGGTGACACAGTAGCGGCGCTCATGTTTGTCAAATGTTTTGCTGAAGTACGCCACCACTCTCTCCCCCTCTGGCCCCACCTGGGCCAGCACCCCACCCATGCCCACATTGCTCGCGTCTGTGTCCAGGATAAAGGGCAAGGTGAGGTCAGGGGGGGCGAGCACGGGGGCCTCGATCACGTTTGAGGGTGTTGAACGCCTCCTCACACTCCACTGTCCAAGTGAAAGCCTTGTCCTTCGGCAGCAGGCGGTTCAGTGGAGCAGCAACGCTTGAGAAGCCCCGTAAAACCTCCTGTAGTACGAGGCCAGGCCCAGGAAGCTCTTCAGCTGACGCTGGTCGGTGGGGTGGGCCAGTCTCTGACAGCCCCTACCTTGTCCTCCATGGTGCTGATCCCCTCCTTCCCCACTCGGTGGCCCAAGAAGGACACCTCTCTCCTCATGAAGTGGCACTTCTCGGGGTGGAGCTTCAGACCTGCGGCAGCCACCCTCTCCAGCACACGCCGTAGCGCCCCCAGGGCTGACTGGAAGGAGCTGCCATGGGCCAGGATGTCATCGAGGTATACCAGACACTGCTGTCGGGGGATGCCATCCAGCACCCTGTCCATCAAACGCTCAAAAGTAGCTGGAGCGTTGCACAGGCCAAAGCACAGGACCTTGAACTGCCAGTGTCCTCTGTTAGTGGAGAACGCAGTTTTGGCTCTGGCCTCTGGGGAGAGGGGCACCTGCCAGTAGCCACTGCGGAGGTCTAGTGAGGAGAACCAGGAGGACCCCTAAGCAGGTCCAGCGACTCATCGATACGTGGTATGGGGTATGAGTCCTTCCTGGTTACCTCATTCAGCCGCCTGTAGTCCGCACAGAACCTCAGCTTGCCCCCTTCTTCGGAACCATGACGACTGGCGCCGCCCAGGGGCTGTCTGAGGGCTCAATGAAGTCTGCCCGCTGCATCTCCAACACAGCCTTGTCTGCCGCCTCCTGGCGTGCCAGCGGGATACGGCGGGGACGCATCTTGATGGGTCGAGCATCACCTGTGTCGATCTCATGCTGCACCAGAAGAGTCTGACCCACCTCTTCCTCACTCAACGCAAAGCTGTCTCTGAATTCAAACAGCAACTGCCACAACCGTTCCTGCTGCTCAGGGTCAAGACCAACACAGTTCCTCCCCCATATCTCCCTCACTGCAGACAGTGTCCTCTCCTCTCCCATCTGGGGTAGCTGGGCTGGGGGGGTGCGGCCCGGGCTCACAGAGGGCTGTGTCATGGAGGTACGTTACAATACATTAGGAAAAGTCAGCCAAAAACAACATCAAGTGTGCTACTAGTGCACATGACGGAACAAACACGTCTCGTAAAAGTAATTGTGTTTTTGTTTGGTTAGCTTTTGGAAATTGTAGAAATAAAACATTTTCCTTCTTCAGAAGTTCCAGCTAGGCAGGTTAACGTTATTTAGCTAGTTCATTTGCTAGCTATCATACAGTAGACATATATTAATAATGATATATTTAATGTAAGTATACATACAACCATAATTGACTGTAGCTCATATAAAGCACCCACAAGCCACCGGTAGCAGAAAACACAATCATCGCGGGATGAACAAGTGACGAATTTCCGGGTAAGGGCGGTCCATTTAAAACCATTCCTTCCTTTTTATTTTTATTTATTTTTATTTATTTATTCATATCAAATCAATACATAAAGCACGAGGGAACACAAGCATACATATATTACAAACAATAGACAATCGAGCTAGGGGCGGGGCTGGGGGCGGGGCTAGGGGGTACAATATCACATTACAATTACACAAGGACCTTAAGGGACATGCATATACTTACAATTCTAACAGCTTTTTTGTTAGTAGAGCATTTAACCGTCTTAAAATACAGTTCAATTTCTTTTTGTAGGGTACGAAAATGTGGTTTTCTGTTTGTAAATGTACATTTGTGTATATGAAATTTGGCCAAAAGAATAATGAAATTAATTACGTAAAAATGATTGCGCTTATTTCTATTGTATGTAAAGAATCCAAACAGTACATCTCTCCACAATAGTGTAAAATCTTCATAAATGTGTTCAATTATAAACCTACTGATGTCTTGCCACAGTTTTCTTACATGCATACAATGCCAAAAAAGATGCACAACTGTTTCTGGGTGGTCATTACAAAAGGAGCAATTTGAGTTGATGTTTTCCTTAAACTTCTTCATATAGTGGTTGGCAGGATAATATTTATGAATAATTTTAAAGGAAACTTCCTTAATTTTGTTAACAAGTAGGTATGTGTGTGGCAACATCCAAACTTTTTTCCAACAGATATTATCAATAAATCCATTCCAATAAGGCATGACATAAGGTATAGATACAACATCCTGCTGAAACAAAGATCGTATCGCTCTGTTGTTGAATGGACCAAAAGAGAAACAAATCTTTCCTACTGATGAGTCAACAGGGTCAACAGAAGGTAGGCTCTGAGGGTCAGGTCTTGACATGTTCCTGAATAACATAGCAACACCTGAGGGAATGGCATCGAAAACAATTGCAAAATCTTTAGGTGTTACAGGGACCTTGTAAAGTGATAAGAATTCTTTATAACTGAGTAAAAGACCCTCTGCATTTACCAGTTGGCTCACCAATAGGATATTATTTCGGAACCAATATTCTAAAAATAGAGAGGTATTTTTATACAATATATCCCGATTATTCCATATATAATATCTGTGTGGAGAAAAATTGTGTTTATAAATTAAGGACCATGACAAGAAAACCTGCCGATGAAAAGCATAAAGTTTCACTGGAACTTTGTCAATATTATAATTGCAAAACAACATGAAGTTAAGGCCACCAAACCATTCCTTCCTCGCCCTGCAAGTGTATATTCGTCAGACGTCATCAGAAGTGTCACCTTGAATTTAGGGCTGAGTGGGTAGAGTGTTTGGACTACTGCCTCATTTACCGAACAGGTTCGCACCTTCCATCATGCTTCCTTTTTTGGGGGGTTTAAGGTGAATCTATGGCATTATTTAGGATGCTTAAGACAGAAGCTTATACTTTACTAAATAAAACGAGTTGTTTGAACAACAATGTGCAGAAAGTGTGATTTCACATAACACGATTGTGAAAATAATGTTTTCCCAGATATTGACCACATTCCCTGGATCTAGTTCCTGAGACTGACTCTACCTGCTGTGCTACCGTTCAAGTGACGCTACATGAACGGTCGGTGTAAGAAAGCAACTTGGAATAGAATAAATAACCTGAAATCAGTGGGATCTCGCATTTGAAACATACAATTTGAAAAATCACGCGATCAAACGAAGCTTCGGCAGTCCTAATCATACCTCGACCCAATAACAATGGCGTGCGTTTAGCGTTGTACGTTTTCTGAGCGCGGTAACGTGAGAATTAGAAAACTACAGGGAAATGGAGACAAACACCCCACGAAATATAGCTTACGTCTTTCTCAGATATGCTTCATTCGCCTTTTATGTGGCTAATACTGTACTTCGAGTGGTATAGAGACAACGCAGTACTGAAATCTGTGGCCATGTCCCAGATGTAAAGCGTCAACACCAAAGGGGGAGGGCTTTTCCACAGTTAAAGGGGCTCATAAAATATGCGAATTTAATTTATTTTGGGTAGCAGACATATACAACTAAATGTACCATGTGGACCCAGAGAACATCACTTGAAGGTGTTAATTGAAACGCTTGTTTCCAAAGTGGTCTTCGACGATAAAAACAATAACAAATAACGATTAAAAGACAAGACAAAATTACAAACAATCATAAACACATTCATTTATATTGACGTCCTAAAAAGTGGCACTATTCACTGCACTTCTCCCGAACCTTAAAAATCAACCATATGCATTTCACATTAAAACAATCTATTAATTACAGGATCATACCGATCCTTCAAATAAATCCACCTGACCAGCAGTAGGGGCCACAAGGGGCAGTGGAGGGGTTTCTTTTACTTAGACAACCTTGTCCAAATGAAAAACTTTGCCTGCTTTGTGTTTTCAATTACTAATGAGTTGTGCACTGGGCAGGTTCATAACTACCTCTGTTGAAGCTTGGGGTGACACCGTGTTGTAATTGCTCCAAGTTCAAGCTTGTTCTTTCAGCTGTATATAACTAACATCGTTATTTTTCATTTAGTTAGCTGGAAGGTTGTTGTCATGCTACATCATCCTTGCCGCTAGGTGGCGGTAATGTAGCATTATTGAAACATTATCAACAAAATGGTTACGGTTTAAAACTGTCAGAGGATACTAGCATAGATAGAACAATGAGCACATCTTTGGTATTAGTGCACTTTCATCAAGGTACTATGGACTTTGCTTTGCCATAACTTAACTGGCAGAGGTTACTAGTGCAGTAAGGTACCTTAATTAAAGTGCACTAGTACTTTCTGCCTGTTAATTTGTGGCAAAGTCCAAAGTGTGGCACCATTCAATCTCTAAATTTATTAATCTAGGTTTATTTCAAGCGTATCATATCATAACCTCTAAAACAACTTGGTGATGGTATCTTGAAAGTAATCTACCTGCCTTATCTCTAGGTCTAGATGCCTGATAACCAGACCAGATTATTATACAGCCTGAGATGTGGCATGTGGAAATATTCCATATAAGTTATAGGCCAAGGATTTCACTGAATAGGATATTACAGATGCACAATCGAGAGCATCCTGTCGGGCTGTATCACCGCCTGGTACGGCAACTGCACCGCCCTCAACCGCAAGTCTCTCCAGAGGATGGTGCGGTCTGCACAATGCATCACCAGGGGCAAACTACCTGCAATCCAGGACACCTACAGGACCCGATGTCACAGGAAGGCCAAAAAGATCATCAAGGACAGCAACCACCCGAGCCAACTGAATGTTCACCCCACTATCACCCACCCAGGCGAGGTCAGTACAGGTGCATCAAAGCAGGGACTGAGAGACTGAAAAACAGCTTCTATCTCAAGGCCACCAGACTGTTAAACAGCCATCACTAACATAGAGAGGCTGCTTTCAACATAAATACTCTAATCTCTGGCCTCTTTAATAAATGGACTTAATAAAGGTATCACTAGTCACCTTACATAACGCCACTTTAATAATGTTTACATATCCTACATTACTCATAACATATGTATATACTGTTCTATACCATCTACTGCATCTTGTCTATGCTGTCCGGCCATCTCTCATCCATATATCTATATGTACATGTTCTTATTCATTCCTTTACACTTGTGTGTATAAGGTAGTTGTTGTGAATTTGTTAGACTACTTGTTAGATATTACTGCACGGTCGGAACTAGAAGCACAAGCATTTCGTTACGTTAACATCTGCTAACCATGTGTATGTGACCAATAAAATATGATTTGATTTGATTTGACTCAGGATACCTAAACATCCGTTCCAGCTCGAAGTCACCTGTAAGTCTACTGATGTAGAATCGTTTTTGCATATCACTCACACACACACACATCCTAGTCCTTGTGTCTTTCCCATGTCCAGACCTCAAGTACTGGCCATGTCAACCCTGAAGAGGAGATGAAGGAACTGAAGAGGAGATGGGCAGAGTTAAACTGAGATTACACTGCTGGAGAAAGAGTGCGTACAAGCAGAGAATTAGTATAATAGAGTTGACATTAGATCATGGTCATTCACTCAGATATCCTTCACTATTACTACTCTACTGAATGGTAGGAAAATATTATACTTCTATCAAAGCTGATATAGATTTTGGCAGAGTAGTTAGTTTGTGAGGACGTATGTGTGTTTTATCTGATAGTGTCCAATATTATTGATAACATTAACACTTAGTTTTCATACTGTTATCTGTTATTACCAACCATATACTTGGCAGTATAGGTGAAACCATGTGTGAGGGAAGAACTGTCTGTATGTCTATAGTGGGATCACAGTTGTTGAGTTGGAGCAGCACATTGACCTGCTGCATGAGGACAACAACGTCACAGACATCAGACAGTCACTAGTAGACAGGATAGGTAAGGCCTACGCACACACACACACACACACACAGACATCAGACAGTCACTAGTAGACAGGATAGGTAAGGCCTACGCACACACACACACACACACACAGACATCAGACAGTCACTAGTAGACAGGATAGGTAAGGCCTACGCACACACACACACACACACAGACACACACACACACACACACACAGACATCAGACAGTCACTAGTAGACAGGATAGGTAAGGCCTACGCACACACACACACACACACACACACACACACACACAGACATCAGACAGTCACTAGTAGACAGGATAGGTAAGGCCTACGCACACACACACACACACACACACACAGACATCAGAGTCACTAGTAGACAGGATAGGTAAGGCCTACGCACACACACACACACACACACACACAGACATCAGACAGTCACTAGTAGACAGGATAGGTAAGGCCTACGCACACACACACACACACACAGACATCAGACAGTCACTAGTAGACAGGATAGGTAAGGCCTACGCACACACACACACAGACACAGACACACACATCAGACAGTCACTAGTAGACAGGATAGGTAAGGCCTACGCACACACACACACACACACACACACAGACACACACATCAGACAGTCACTAGTAGACAGGATAGGTAAGGCCTACGCACACACACACACACACACAGACACAGACACACACATCAGACAGTCACTAGTAGACAGGATAGGTAAGGCCTACGGACACACACAGACATCAGACAGTCACTAGTAGACAGGATAGGTAAGGCCTACGCACACACACACACACACACACACACACAGACATCAGACAGTCACTAGTAGACAGGATAGGTAAGGCCTACGCACACACACACACACACACACACAGACATCAGACAGTCACTAGTAGACAGGATAGGTAAGGCCTACGCACACACACACACACACACACACACACACACACAGACATCAGACAGTCACTAGTAGACAGGATAGGTAAGGCCTACGCACACACACACACACACACAGACACACACAGACATCAGACAGTCACTAGTAGACAGGATAGGTAAGGCCTACGCACACACACACACACACACACACACAGACATCAGACAGTCACTAGTAGACAGGATAGGTAAGGCCTACGCACACACACACACACACACACACACACACACACAGACATCAGACAGTCACTAGTAGACAGGATAGGTAAGGCCTACGCACACACACACACACACAGACACACACAGACATCAGACAGTCACTAGTAGACAGGATAGGTAAGGCCTACGCACACACACACACACACACACGCAGACATCAGACAGTCACTAGTAGACAGGATAGGTAAGGCCTACGCACACACACACACACACACACACAGACATCAGACAGTCACTAGTAGACAGGATAGGTAAGGCCTACGCACACACACACACACACACACACACACACAGACATCAGACAGTCACTAGTAGACAGGATAGGTAAGGCCTACGCACACACACACACACACAGACATCAGACAGTCACTAGTAGACAGGATAGGTAAGGCCTACGCACACACACACACACACACACACACACACACACACAGACATCAGACAGTCACTAGTAGACAGGATAGGTAAGGCACACACACACACACACACACACAGACATCAGACAGTCACTAGTAGACAGGATAGGTAAGGCCTACGCACACACACACACACACACAGACATCAGACAGTCACTAGTAGACAGGATAGGTAAGGCCTACGCACACACACACACACACACACACACAGACATCAGAGTCACTAGTAGACAGGATAGGTAAGGCCTACGCACACACACACACACACACACACACACACACACACACACACACAGACATCAGACAGTCACTAGTAGACAGGATAGGTAAGGCCTACGCACACACACACACACACACAGACATCAGACAGTCACTAGTAGACAGGATAGGTAAGGCCTACGCACACACACACACACACACAGACATCAGACAGTCACTAGTAGACAGGATAGGTAAGGCCTACGCACACACACACAGACACAGACACACACATCAGACAGTCACTAGTAGACAGGATAGGTAAGGCCTACGCACACACACACACACACACACACACAGACATCAGACAGTCACTAGTAGACAGGATAGGTAAGGCCTACGCACACACACACACACACACAGACACAGACACACACATCAGACAGTCACTAGTAGACAGGATAGGTAAGGCCTACGCACACACACACACACACAGACACACACAGACATCAGACAGTCACTAGTAGACAGGATAGGTAAGGCCTACGCACACACACACACACACACAGACATCAGACAGTCACTAGTAGACAGGATAGGTAAGGCCTACGCACACACACACACACACACACACACACAGACATCAGACAGTCACTAGTAGACAGGATAGGTAAGGCCTACGCACACACACACACACACACACACACACACACACACAGACATCAGACAGTCACTAGTAGACAGGATAGGTAAGGCCTACGCGCACACACACACAGACACACACACAGACATCAGACAGTCACTAGTAGACAGGATAGGTAAGGCCTACGCACACACACACACACACACACACGCAGACATCAGACAGTCACTAGTAGACAGGATAGGTAAGGCCTACGCACACACACACACACACACACACAGACATCAGACAGTCACTAGTAGACAGGATAGGTTACGCCCACGCACACACACACACACACACACACACAGACATCAGACAGTCACTAGTAGACAGGATAGGTAAGGCCTACGCACACACACACACACACACACACACACACACAGACACAGACATCAGACAGTCACTAGTAGACAGGATAGGTAAGGCCTACGCACACACACACACACACACACAGACATCAGACAGTCACTAGTAGACAGGATAGGTAAGGCCTACGCACACACACACACACACACACACAGACATCAGACAGTCACTAGTAGACAGGATAGGTAAGGCCTACGCACACACACACACACACACAGACATCAGACAGTCACTAGTAGACAGGATAGGTAAGGCCTACGCACACACACACACACACACACACACACACACACAGACATCAGACAGTCACTAGTAGACAGGATAGGTAAGGCCTACGCACACACACACACACACACACAGACATCAGACAGTCACTAGTAGACAGGATAGGTAAGGCCTACGCACACACACACACACACACAGACATCAGACAGTCACTAGTAGACAGGATAGGTAAGGCCTACGCACACACACACACACACACACAGACATCAGACAGTCACTAGTAGACAGGATAGGTAAGGCCTACGCACACACACACACACACACACACACACACACAGACATCAGACAGTCACTAGTAGACAGGATAGGTAAGGCCTACGCACACACACACACACACACACACACACAGACATCAGACAGTCACTAGTAGACAGGATAGGTAAGGCCTACGCACACACACACACAGACACACAGGCATTCACGGTACACACACAAATCCCAATCTCGCTATCTTAATCTCTCTCACGCACATACACACTAGGTACTAACTACTCTGCCGTAATCTTATCAGCTTTGGTCAAAGTATATATCATTTCCATCCAGTAGATTAGCCACAGTCCTTAAAGAGCATGTAAATTAGCCAACGATTGAGTTCTAATTTCAAATCATTCAAATCTATTCTACTATAGTAAGTCCCCAGTGGATCTAATTTCAAATCATTCAACTCTATGCTACTTTAGTAATTCCCATGTAGATATCATTTTAAATCATTCAACTCTATTCTACTCTAATAAGTCCCCAGTGGATCTAATTTAAAATCATTTAACTCTATGCTACTTTACTAATTCCGCAGTGGAGTCTTGTCTTATTCAGGGACAAGTATTTGCAAAATATTGTTGAATGACTGTTAGAAACTGTCTGCTGACACTGAGGAAGTGTGTTAAGGTTCACATGGAGGGTGTTGTCGTCACAGCAGATCTGTCACATCTATCTTTGTCTCAGGTTGGTTATTAGTTCATATTGAATATTAGAAGTCAACTGTTTTTCCCCAGTTGATGTTACTGGTGAAGGAAAGTCAACCGTTTATTCCTATTAGTTTATACGTAATTGCTTCTTAAAGAGTCCACTGTCTTTGTTTCCCAGCTAGCCACTGCACAGTACCCCTCAGACAGACAGTACAGCAATGTCAAGAGTATGATAATACCATCCTTCTACACCACAGTGTGAAGCAGCAGTGGTGCCGTTTCCCTCTTCACAGAGAGAGCCTTTCAGAGTGTCCTAAGCTATTCTACTCTGCTCTTTGACTGTGGGCTGAATGAGCTGTCTGGGGGTTAGTGGTAGGGGTGGCCTGTTGCAGGCAGTCGTAGAGGTCATAGCGGACAGAGTCGACAGCGGATGTCGTTCTGGCCCTGGGTCGGTCGGTCAGTCTGGCTGGGAAGACAACTATGCCTCTGTTTATGTTACAGACTTGGGTTCAAATACTATTCGAAATCATTCAAATACTTCAAGCATTTTCTTTTTTCCTGCCTGGAGTGTCATATGACAGGGTTTACGGACTATTCTGTTTGCCAGGCAAGCTCAATCAAGCACAGATAAAGTATTTAGAGTACCTTCAGAACGTATTCGTACCCCTTGACTTATTCCACATTTTGTTGTTACAGCCTGAATTCAAAATGTATTAAATCAACAACAAAAAATATCACCCATGACAAAGTGAAAACATGTATTTTAAAAATTTTACCAAATGTATTGAAAATGAAATACAGAAATATCTCATTTACCAGTCAAAAGTTTGGACATGCCTACTCATTCCAGGGTTCTTCTTTATTTTTACTATTTTCTACATTGGAGAAAAATAGTGAAGACATCAAAACTATGAAATAACACACATGGAATCATGTAGTAACCAAAAAAAGTGTTAAACAAATCAAAATATATTTTAGATTCTTCAAAGTTGCCACCCTTTGCCTTGATGACAGCTTTTCACACTATTGGCATTCTCTCAACTAGCTTCATGAGGTAGTCACCTGGAATGCATTTCATTTAACAGGTGTGCCTTGTTAAAAGTTCATTTGTGGTGTTTGAACCAATCAGTTGTGTTGTGACATGGTAGGGGGGGTATACAGAAGATAGCCTTATTTGGTTAAAGACCAAGTCCATATTATGGCAAGAAAAGCTCCACTAAGCAAAGAGAAATTACAGTCCATCATTACTTTAACACATGGTCGGTCAATATTGAACATTTCAAGAACCTTTAAAGTTTCTTCAAGTGCAGTCGCAGAGCCATCAAGCGCTATGATGAAACTGGCTCTCATGAGGACAGCCACAGGAAAGGAAGACCCGTAGTATCCTCAGTTGCAGAGGATTCTGCAGTATGAACTCTAAAGAGTTACCAGCCTCAGAAATTGCACCCCAAATACAGTTGAAGTCGGAAGTTTACATACACTTAGGTTGGAGTCATTAAAACTTGTTTTTCAACCACTCCACAAATTTGTTGTTAACAAACTATAGTTTTGGCAAGTCAGTTAGGACTATTAGGTTATTTAACTTATAATTCACTGTATCACAATTCCAGTGCGTCACAAGTTTACATACACTAAGTTGACTGTGCCTTTAAACAGCTTGGAAAATTCCAGAAAATTATGTCATGGTTTTAGAAGCTTCTGATAATTGACATCATTTGAGTAAATTGGAGGTGAACCTGTGGATGTATCTACCTTCAAACTCAGTGCCTCTTTTCTTGACATTGGGGGAAAATCAAAAGAAATCAGCCAAGACCTCAGAAATAAAATTGTAGACCTCCACAAGTCTGGTTCATTCTTGGGAGCAATTTCCAAACGCCTGAAGGTACCACGTTCATCTGTACAAACAATAGTATGCAAGTATAAACACCATGGGACCACGCAGCCGTCATACCGCTCAGGAAGGAGACTCGTTTTGTCTCCTAGAGATTAACGTACTTTGGTGCGAAAAGTACAAATCAATCCCAGAACAACAGCAAAGGACCTTGTGTCGATGCTGGTGGAAGCAGGTACAAAAGTATCTATATCCACAGTAAAACAAGTCCTATATCGACATAACCTGAAAGGCCGCTCAGCAAAGAAGTCACTGCTCCAAAACCGCCATAGAAAAACCAGACTACGGTTTGCAACTGCACATGGGGACAAAGATCATACTTTTTGGAGAAATGTCCTCTTGTCTGCAAATTATGTCATGGGTGCGTGTACAGAGAGAAAATGATATGTCTTGTCTATCTACACACTCTTAGTAAAAAGGTGATATCTAGGACTTAAAAGGGTTCTTCGGCTGTCCACATAGGATAACTCTTTAAAGAACCCTTTTGGGTTCCATGTAGAACACTTTTTTTCCATAGAGGGTTCTACATGGAACACAAAAGGGTTCTTCCTAGACCAAAAAGGGTACTACCTAGAACCAAAGAAGTTTATCCTATGGGGGCAGCCGAAGAGCCCTTAAGAAACCCTTCTTTCTAAGAGTGCAGTGTCTTTAGAGGTTGTCTACTTTATTGCTAGTCCACAGTCACATTGGCACCTATTGTAGGAGAAAGTTGTGAAGGTCACCGAATGAGAATGAGGCGTTTCCCCCTAATCTATGTGGAAAACACTGATACCGTTTTGTCTTGGGCACTTGGTGACTGTTACAAGTGCTGCTGCACCTCCCAGATGGTTGAATGATTCGTAGGCTAGACCTACTGGTGTCTTCTCTTGTTATCTGATCTTCTGCATTGCTCATAAAGAATAGTGTCCTCTGACCCTGCACTGTCCTGGACACGTTTATACTGTACATTTTGTCATGCTGTAGAAACAGGATATGGCAGGCAACAGCTAGGCACTCTCATTGAATAACAATTGTATAATACTAGTCAAAGGGGCTTTCTGTAATGATCAAATGTGATCATTTTAGCAGTCTTTTTTTCAGTTGTCTGCAGTGACTTACTGTACTGCAATAGAAGGATGTGGTTATGGTGTAAAAAAAAGTATGCCTTTCTGAACTCTGCACCTCGGTCCATATCCGAGCATCCAAACTGTGCCAATGCTGCGTCGTTGCGCTCTAGTGGAGGCCTGTGTTTTATTATAGGAAGAATAGAACTGCCGTTATGCGCAGGTCTGGTACAGTTCCAACGTTCACCAGCGGCTCCTCGAGTGGTGGTGGTATGACTGTATACGCAAGTCTCCCCCACCCATACGATTTGTAGCTATGTGGGTTTAATACGCGTCACACAGTCCCACAGCAGGCCCGTGTCGGTGTCACAACCGGCTGGAATGAGGCGTGCACTCACTCGTCGAAAGAAGGTCCGCATTTCCTTGATTGTGAAAGTTTTGCTGTAGCAGGCTCCACCTCTATGGGAAGCAATTATAAACTATCGGTAATTTGATTGGTCCTAGCGCTAGTCAATCTACCCTGCTTACACATAATACCGGTGGATACGGAGGACGGCTCAACTAAGAAAATGATAAGGTCATTCGAATTACTGTGGCGAGCGAGTTTATTGCTACAATGAAACTGAAAAAAATTGTACTGGCGATAGGAATGAACGGATGATTTCTATAGAGGCAAAGTCGAACCAAGGGGGCAGGCAAATTTGATATAAATACGCCGGAGGGGGGGGGTCAATGCGCTGTTATCTGAGACCCTTGTGTCTGTCAATGTGCAAGTAGACGCCAGAGCGGTGGAAGGTTTTGCTAAACCAATCAAGGTGGAATTGTACAAAACGAGTTCCACGTCCGGTGTAATACGCACATTACTGTGTTTGTGGGGGACGTGAAACAAGGTAGGCCTCATAACACTTGTAATTTCTATATCATTTAATGGTCTGGGTTTCTGGATCCATTATTAGCCTATTTAGTAGCCTAGCCTAGTGAAATCTGAATAGCTCAGGCTTCACCCAACTGTCCTTTATCAACCTTGCCAGTGTATATATGGAAGGAAGCCTGTGTTTGAATGGACCAGGTTTGATTCTTTTGGACCATTTATCTTCGGTTATGTAGGCCTACCCTAATGTTATACAGCGATCAGCTCCAAGAGTGCAGTTTGCGAAAAACGGGATACAGTCAGCAGCGTTGACACAATACATTTAGAGGCTACGGGATAGCCACCACTCCAATCTAGTGTGCCGTTCGTTGCGCTCCACTTATCATCTTATCATAAATGGACAACGGGTACGTTCGATCGAATGGAGATGTAACGGTTCTGATTAGGTTCTATTTGGTAGACTCGCGCACATGGCGTAGCTGCTGGTGATGGGCTCGAGCTTTTTTATTTGACGTCTTTCCCATCAGCAGTGAGCACGCCTCTCTCTCGCCACTACCGCAGTACTACTGCTTCTAGAACGCTACGGTGCGTTAAACCATATAGTTTATAGATCAGGTTATTAAACATTCACCTTTTTCTGATGTTGGATGATGATGATGATTTATAGCCAAGGAAATAGTAATATGATTTAATCGCAGCAATGTTTCACCCTCTATGAGGGCCATAGCCTAAGCTACATTATAAATGTATGTATTGCCATGTTGGCCAGAGCATGTAATATCCCTCGTGCCGCAGAGTGAGTCTTGATGATGAGCACTTTGACGCACGCGATCATAACTACTCCTGCTCCCCCTTCGTAACGGAAATATATATCTCGTAAACAAAAATTATGTGCTCTTGTTGACACAGGTACCAACTATTGTTACCGCATGTGTCCTCGTGATCTGTGCTGGCTCTAGTCTCTGTGTCCGACAGTAAATCATCCATTTTAATGTAATCTGTGAGCCCAAGCTTGTGCTTGTAAATGGACAGGATGTCCAGACAAGAACCATAATAAACAACATTTATCTCCGGTGCTGCATACCGACATGACGCTATTGGTCCAAAGCCAATTTTATAATTCCTTGATACCAACATATACCTTGTACCTTTGGCCTAGTTTTTACATCGATTGTGGTGCTGGTCTTGTACATGACCAGGAAGACTTCTTTCGTCAGGACCGTGACAAACTGGACCTTGCAGAGACAGACAAGCATAGGGCCTATCCATAATTGAATGTAGTGGTCTAAATCTGGAAGTGATAAATACATAGGAACAGCTTTTAAAGGGGGGGGGGGGGGTGAATAGGGAACCACTGTAGAGATTTAGAACAGAGAAAGTGAGGCCTCTCTCCCCTGATGGAGAAAACACTGAATGTACAGAACTAATCTTCCACAACTAGATGTGATTCCTGCTCAGGAAAGGCTTGGAGGTAGCAACGGTTGTGTTTTTGGTCACCCTCTGTAGCCCTTTCCTGCAGTCAATGACCAATAGCACACTCTCTGGCCTCTTGGGTGGAAAGTTATTCATATTTATAATAATTACTTTTTTAATGAAAATCCTGTCTTTCTATGTCAAACAGTTTTGTTATATTTCAGTGTTCTGTGATGTATATAAAGTATATAATTGGGATGGAAACTCAAAATGGAATACATTTAAACTATATATCTGACATGGTACAAGTGCCTTTTTTTAAAGCCCACAACAATGTGTGTGAGGTGTATACTTTTGTTTCAAAGTAGATTTGTTTAAGACGACCAAGAATCAATCTGTATGGCCCTGATTTAGCCCACTGCAGTAAAAGGTTAAATTAATTACCCTACCTGGTGGTGACACTCATCTTGTGCAAAAAGGTCAGACTGTAGGCTGTAGATGTATTGTGAGGGTATTTTTGATATATTGGCTAGTAATTCCGTAGGCACTGCTATCCAGAGAGCACTATGACTACTTTCAACTTAGGAAGTAGAGAAGACCACACACCACACACCACAGGTTCACTGTGAGTGCAACCTCTGCTAGAACAGGAGAGAGAGGAAAACAAGTGAATGTGTTTTGTCAATTATAATTCTAGTTTTTCAAGCTTTAGAAAAGCTTGTTAACGTTTGTTTCGTGGGAAGGAAGCAAGGTGTCCTTTGCAAATGCCAAATTGACTAACTCTTTTTCAGAAATATGGAACCATTGATCGAGACTCTTGTTATTCTAAATCCAGAAAATGGATGTAACATGATGACATTAACGGTGACTTGTGTTCCTTTCTCTCCAGGATGATGCGCCTGGCTTGCTGCACCGTCCTCCTCTTCCTGCTCCGTCTCTTGGTGGGCCTGCCCTGGTTCCAGGTCCTCCCCTCCATCCTCATCTTCTACCTGGGCTCTGGAGGCTGGAAGTTCCTACTCATTTTCGCCAAAACCATCAGAAGAGATTTACAGTGAGTGGAAGTATAGTGTGGGATGTTGGGTGTGTGTCAGTGTGGACCTGTCTACACCTGTCTACACCTGTCTGCAAGTCAGAAGCACGTTTACAGAAACACAGGTTTTAATGGTGTTAAACAACCAATACATTCAGACAACAGATACTTTCACCACGGTTAGGACTATAGGAGTTTAATTGTCTACAACAAGAAAAGCAGCACATTCCTGTAAGACAAGGAGGAATGTGCCACAGAGGAGACAAGAGCTCACGTGTGTTACAGTAGGGAATGTTGAGTTAGTCATGTATGGAGGAATGTTCAAGGACAAACGAGAGACTAAACGTGGCGGAGAGAGTAAAGACAAAGTAGAGAGAGGTGCTGAGGTTCCTCTGTATTACGAGTTCACATTCAAAGCTAGCTAGTGTTGTGTTCTGTTCACCATGGTGACAGGTACTTCCCCTTCCCCAATGTTCTGATCCGAAAGGTCTGGATTGGTGTAGTAACACTTCAATGTTCTGAAGTTTCTGGATTGGGGAAGGGGAATACGTTGTTACCAAAATACCAGAAAAACCCTTACTTGGAGTGAAGTTTGTGGTGTGTCGACCTGATTAGTCAGAGAAGTAAAGTAATGTCCTATCTCACTTTCAATTTAAAAAATATATTATTTCACCTTTATTTAACCAGGCAAATCAGTTAAGAACTAATTCTTATTTACAATGACAGCCAACACTGGCCAAACCTGGAAGACACTGGGCCAATTGTGCGCCGCCCTATGGGACTCCCAATCACTTCCGGATGTGATACAGCCTGGATTCAAACCAGGGACTGTAGTGACACCTCTTGCAGTGAGATGCAGTGTCTTCGAGCGAGTGGCGCAGTGGTCTTAGACATGATAAGGTTTATTTCATTAGGGACAATTGTGTCGGCTACACGGGTTTCATCAGTGACTCACATAATAAACCAACCTATAAATTAATTTATTTATTATGTGATTCATCTATGACCTTGATGAAACCAGTGTGGCTGACAAGGTTTATTCCATTAGGGACAAACGTATCATTTATTATTGCTTGAATGTGCAACTACTTGCACATTAACCTTCAGCACATCTATCACTCCAGTGTTTAATTGCTAAATTGTAATTACTTTTCCACTACGGCCTATTTATTGCTTTACCTCCCTAATCTTACCTCATTTACACACATGGTATATATACACTTTTCCACTGTGTTATTGACTGTACGTTTGTTTACTCCATGTTCACTCTGTGTTGAATGTGTCGAACTGCTATGCTTTATCTTGGCCAGGTCGCAGTTGTAAATGAGAACTTGTTCTTAACTGGCCTACCTGGTTAAATAAAAATAAAATATTATTGCAAGTGAGATAGGAACATATCTTTTTCTATCTGAATCGGTTGTTACTACTTAGCCAAACCGAGGCGAGTTCTGCTACCCTAGTCTGGTCAGCCGTCCACCATAGTGGCTGGAACCAGGCAGGATAAGACAATGAAAATCAAATATTTGAGCCAGCACAGTGCAGTTTGGATTCACACGATAGTGTTAAAAGAGTAGTGGTGGTGATTGGCCGTTATTGTGAGACTCATGTGAGGGGCTCTGTTTCCCTTTACCCTACTGTACAGTTTAGTAATAAAACTAAAGAGGAACTAATCACTGGTTGGAGAGATGCCTCGTACCCCTTGAGTGACACACCCCAAAGGAATGGTTTCAGTTAAACCTGCCCGTTCAGAGGGACAACCTCAAACCTCGATGGACCTGTATAGCTTATGAATAGAAAGAATACAAAGGGCATAACTTTTATATACAGACAAATACAAAGAGTACTACTCTCTCTCAAATCATACAGTCAAATACAAAGAGTACTACTCCCAGTCAAATCATACAGACAAATACAAAGAGTACTACTCTCTCTCAAATCATACAGACAAATACAAAGAGTACTACTCCCACTCAAATCATACAGACAAATACTTGCAGGAGGCATGTACAGCTTTCTGAAAATGTCATCTATAGCCGATCCTCATGAATAGGATGTTTTTATTGCTTATTTAGACTTTGTCCTGGAGAGCGAAACAAACCTTGGTGTTACAATATTTTACAACTGAAAGCCGCTGTTTCACTAACTAATGAGTCTTTAAATGGACATTGTCTGTTTGTTCAAGAATTGCCACAGTTATAAAATTATTATAAAAGTTATAAAGTTACATGCTCCAGTTTTATCAGCGTATTTGTTTCTCAATGTAAATTGGAAGCTTTTTCTGGATTTGAACTTTGATCCCAGAAACAAAACGTGTATTGATAGATTGCTTAATGTAGTTTATTGCTTCCTCAGTGTACTTCACACCAGCTGCTATTTAGTCAGGAAAACCATGCAGAACAACATCAGGGTTGTGTTCATTAGGGCTTGCAAGTCCGGCTAGTTTACCACCATGTCTCTACATTCAGAGTAACGTCATGTTCTCTTTCGGCTCTTAGTTCTCTGAGTTGTTGTTTCTCAGCCCCTCTTTGACCTCCCTCTCCTCCACAGTGCGGCAGGCGTCCTCCTCAAGGTGAAGTCAAACGTCAATCGTCACCTGAAGGAACGAAACACCCTCCCTAAAATCTTCGCCGAGACGGTGCGTCGCCATGGGGACAAGACTGCGCTCATTTTCGAGGGCACGGGCGAGAAGTGGTCCTTCCGGCAGCTGGATGAGTACTCCAACCGTGTAGCCAACCTGCTGCTCCAGAGGGGCTTCGTGGAAGGGGATGTGGTGGCTCTCTTCATGGAGAACCGGTCCCAGTACGTGGGCCTCTGGCTGGGCATGGCCAAGATAGGAGTGGAGGCTGCTCTGATCAACTTTAACCTGCGGCTGGAGGCCCTGGTGCACTGCGTCACCATCTCAAACGCTAAGGCTGTGGTGTTCGGCAGCGAGCTGACCGAGGGTGAGGACCAGGGGAGTTAGTGGAAGGATGGGGGAGGATGGGTGATGGGGGAGGATGGGTGATGGGGGAGGATGGGTGATGGGGGAGGATGGGTGATGAGGGAGGATGGAGGGAGGATGGGGGATGGATGGATGGAGGGAGGATGAGGGATGGAGGGAGGATGGGGGATGGAGGGAGGATGGAGGGAGGATGGGGATGGAGGGAGTGGCTGAGTGACAGGTGGCTGGAGGGACGGATGGAGGGAAGAAGTGGATGGAGGGATGGACAGGGGGCTGTAAATCTTTATTTAAGGAAATTGTACATGCTAAAGGCCCATTCCTGGACGTACTGTAGATTTAGACTAGTGCTGGACTACATTCTTTTTAATCTAGGACCAGGCTTAATCTAGGACCAGGCTTAATCTGAGTGGGAAACCAGGGGTTTTATTTGATTCTGTTTCTGTGACATTAATTTTAAGATCAGTTTCCTGTCTTGTCTCGCTCTCCATCTCTCTCTCCGTATCGCCCCCTTTCTTTCTCTCTCTACCTCCCACACCCTTTCTCTCCCTTGCTCTCTCTCTTCCCCGTCCTCCCTCCCTCTATCCTACAGCTGTGTGTGAGGTCCACAGTTCCATGGGGAAGACGGTACAGATGCTGTGTTCAGGGGACTGGGACCCCAAACGTGTCCCTACAGGGACAGAGTGCCTGGAGCCTCTACTGGATGCCGCTCCGACCCACCTGCCCATCCGCCCAGACCGCTGCTTCACTGGTCAGTCAATCAATCTGTCCAATCACACTCAGTCAGTTTATAAGGAGCCAAACCTGGACTCGGTTAGTATTTTTCTTTCCAAAACATTTTAGTGTTTGATTGAACCTGTCTAAAGTACAGTGTTTGCAATTTCTGGAGTATTCCAGGCAAGATCAATCAAGCCCCTAGTTTTACTGCTTTCTCCACTGTTTTCTATTGTAGGTCTGTTGTATGTTTTTATTGATTTCTCCCCATATGTCGGTCTTCCAGATCGTCTGTTCTACATCTACACATCTGGGACCACTGGGATGCCCAAAGCTGCCATCGTGGTGCACAGCAGGTAGGCACTCTGGATCTTATATCTCTCTTCTGTGTCTCGCTCTATCTCTCTGTGGAGCTTGCTCTCGCTCTCTCTGAGGAGCTCACAGAGGTGGCGCTCTCTGGCGCTCGCGCTCTCTGTGGCGCACGTTCTCTCTCGCTCTCTGTGGCGCACGTTCTCTCTCGCTCTCTGTGGCGCACGTTCTCTCTCGCTCTCTGTGGCGCACGTTCTCTCTCGCTCTCTGTGGCGCACGTTCTCTCTCGCTCTCTGTGGCGCACGTTCTCTCTCGCTCTCTGTGGCGCACGTTCTCTCTCGCTCTCTGTGGCGCACGTTCTCTCTCGCTCTCTGTGGCGCACGTTCTCTCTCGCTCTCTGTGGCGCACGTTCTCTCTCGCTCTCTGTGGCGCACGTTCTCTCTCGCTCTCTGTGGCGCTCGCTCTCTCTCGCTCTCTGTGGCGCTCGCTCTTTCTCGCTCTCTGTGGCGCACGCTCTCTCTCGCTCTCTGTGGCGCACGCTCTCTCTCTGTGGCTCTCTCTCTCTGTGGCGCACGCTAGCTCTCGCTCTCTGTGGCGCTCGCGCTCGCTCTCTGTGGCTCTCGCTCTCTGTGGCTCTCGCTCTCTGTGGCTCTCGCTCTCTGTGGCTCTCGCTCTCTGTGGCTTTCGCTCTCTGTGGCTCTCGCTCTCTGTGGCTCTCGCTCTCTGTGGCGCACGCTCTCTGTGGCGCTCACTCTTTCTCGCTCTCTGTGGCTCTCTCTCTCTCTGTGGCGCACGCTCTCTCTGTGGCGCTCTCTCTCTCTCGCTCTCTGTGGCTCTCGCTCTCTGTGGCGCACACTCTCTGGCTCTCGATCGATCTCTGTGGCTCTCGATCGATCTCTGTGGCTCTCGATCGATCTCTGTGGCTCTCGCTCTCTCTCTCGCTCTCTGTGGCGCTCGCTATCTCTCTCGCTCTCGATCGATCTCTGTGGCTCTCGCTTTCTGTGGCTCTCGCTCTTTGTTGCGCTCGCTATCTCTCTCTCTCTGTGGCTCTTTCTGGAGCTCTCGCTCTCTCACTCTCTGGAGCTCTCGCTCTCTCACTCTCTGGAGCTCTCACTCTCTGGAGCTCTCACTCTCTGGAGCTCTCACTCTCTGGAGCTCTCACTCTCTGGAGCTCTCACTCTCTGGAGCGCTCACTCTCTGGAGCGCTCACTCTCTCACTCTCTGGAGCGCTCACTCTCTGGAGCGCTCACTCTCTGGAGCGCTCACTCTCTGGAGCGCTCACTCTCTGGAGCTCCCACTCTCTGGAGCTCCCACTCTCTGGAGCTCCCACTCTCTGGAGCGCTCACTCTCTGGAGCGCTCACTCTCTGGAGCTCTCTTTCTCACTCTTTCCAGTCTTATCCTGTCTTCTAATTCACTCTTTCTCTCACCTGTGTGTTTGACAGGTACTACCGCATGGCAGCCTTGGTATACTATGGCTTCGGTATGACGTCTGATGATGTGTTGTACGATTGCCTTCCACTCTACCACTCCGCAGGTAACGTGTGTGTGTGTGTGTGTGTGTGGTCCGTCCGTTGTAATTGTTTCTGAAACACGTGTGCATGTCGTCTCCAGGAAACATTGTTGGCGTGGGGCAGTGCCTGATCCACGGCATGACGGTGGTCATCAAGAAGAAGTTCTCTGCCTCCCGGTTCTGGGACGACTGTGCCAAGTACAACTGCACGGTGAGACAGAGACCCACTGCTAGCTGACTCCCAGGAGCTCAGAGACTGTATGACACATATGTACGAAATAGGAGACCAGTAGAGAGAAGATGCATGTTTTGGGTTACTGCTCTGTGCAACTGTGTTGATGTTTATCTACAGTGATACCTCAAGGATATTCGGATTTACCATTAGGGTTTAGGGAAAAATCTGTTCAGGTGGTCAAAGTAGTCAAATGTAAATAAACAGGAAGTCATGTGGGTAGACAGCATTATAAGACTGTTGTTCTACAGAAGTACCCAAAGACAACAAACTCTGAAGATTTGGGGAATAATCAAATAATATTTAGATCTGTAGATTGGTGTGGGTTCTTCACTTATCTGCACTCGTCTCATTGTGCTGCTGACTGACTCACTCACTGACTGTTCGTCTCTCTGATCCCCAGATTGTCCAGTACATCGGGGAGATCTGCCGGTACCTGTTGAACCAGCCGGTAAAGGACATGGAGGGTAAACACAAGGTCCGTATGGCGCTCGGTAACGGCCTGCGCCAGTCCATCTGGGAAGAGTTCACCTCTCGCTTCAACGTACCACAGATAGCAGAGTTCTACGGAGCCACAGAATGCAACTGTAGCCTGGGAAACTTCGACAACATGGTGAGGCGCTAGGAGGACATTTTGGATCTCACAGCAAAGAGCTGAAAGCAAATGATGATTCTCTCATAGTTTATTTTATGGTATTGGCAGACATTTTGGCTCTGAGGGCCTGCTTTTTCTATAGTGTGGTCCCAGGGAATGAACATCTTCTGTGTAGTGTTGATCTTTATTATGGCTCTCACTTCACATCTCAAATCACATAAAAACACTTCTGGTATTTCATCCTCAAAGTAAAGATGAGGGTATAGTGGTCAGTGATGGCCTCTGTCACTTTGTATTGAATTTGGACTGCATGCTGTCTGTCTCCATTCTCTCATTGATTTGCTGAATCATAGCTATGGTGTCGCTGTAAAGCTGAACAGAGTTTCAGTGGGTTTAGATGGGTTGCCGTTAACAGTATGGTATTGTCTCTGTTACAGACAGGAGCATGTGGCTTCAACAGCCAGATCCTCCCCTTCATCTACCCCATCAGACTGGTGAAGGTAGATGAGGAGACCATGGAGCTCATCAGAGGCCCCGATGGCGTCTGCATCCCCTGTGGGCCTGGTACGTCACTACGAGTATAGCTATAGTATTACTCTCTCAGGCCTGGTTGGTTTTAGTATAGCATACCGTAACCCTGACATTCTGAATGCTGTGCAAGCCTGGTATGGGTGAGATGGGCAACTTTTATGGGGGTGGGGGCCGCCCCAAAACATCTGAACTCATCATGAGGGTCCGCAGTTTCTTGTGGGTCTGCCTACCCACATCGTACCCACATCTGTACCCACGTGCCTACCCACGTGCCTACCCACATCCGTACCCACATGCCTACCCACATCCGTACCCACATGCCTACCCACATGCGTACCCACATCCACATGCCTACCCACATGCGTACCCACATCCACATGCGTACCCACCAGCCTACCCACACATGCAGTCAGAGCCGGGCCTAGTCTTTGGGGGCTCTAAGCAACATCTATCAAGAGACTCCAGGTTAAACTACAGGAGATCTCTGAGCAGTTGTGGGCCCCAGAGACGAGGTGTGCTGGCCCACCCTGGCACCCGTCAACCACTAACCCACCTATGGGTTACTTAACCCATAAGGCACAAGGGGGTGTGGTATATGGCCAATATACCATGGCTAAGGGCTTTTCTTAGGCACGACGCAAAGCGGTGTGCTTGGACCACAGGAAGAGTAGCTGCTGCTTTTGCAACAGTTAATGGGGATCCTAATAAAATACACAAAAAGCTGCCTTGCTGTCCAGGGAACTGAGCAGATGTGAGATCAACATAGCAGCTCTGAGTGAAACGAGGTTAGCTGACGATGGCACCATCATTGAACCAGTAGGTGGCTATAGGTGGAAAGGGAAACAAAACGACGAGGACAGAGTACATTGGGTAGATCACACATCTGCATGACACCTTCTGGCAGAAATGAGCCTTGTGAAAATCAGGATTCCTCTCAACAAGACCAGGCATGCCACAATAATTAGTGCCTACGCACCTACATTACCACGCCCTGACAATAACCAAGCCCTGCATTACCAAGCCCTGCATTACCAAGCCCTGACAATAACCAAGCCCTGACAATAACCAAGCCCTGACAATACCCAAGCCCTACATTTACATTTACATTTAAGTCATTTAGCAGACGCTCTTATCCAGAGCGACTTACACCTACATTACCACGCACTGACAATAACCACACCCTGACAATAACCAAGCCCTACATTACCAAGCCCTGACAATAACCAAGCCCTGACAATAACCAAGCCCTACATTACCAAGCCCTACATTACCAAGCCCTGACAATAACCAAGCCCTACATTACCAAGCCCTGACAATAACCAAGCCCTACATTACCAAGCCCTGACAATAACCACACCATGACAATAACCAAGCCCTACATTACCACACCATGACAATAACCAAGCCCTACATTACCAAGACCTGACAATAACCAAGCCCTACATTACCAATCCCTACATTACCAAGCCCTGACAATAACCAAGCCCTTCATTACCAAGCTCTACATTACCAAGCCCTGACAATAACCAAGCCCTGACAATAACCAAGCCCTGACAATAACCAAGCCCTACATTACCAAGCTCTACATTACCAAGCCCTGACAATAACCAAGCCCTGACAATAACCAAGCCCTTCATTACCAAGCTCTACATTACCAAGCCCTGACAATAACCAAGCCCTGACAATAACCAAGCCCTTCATTACCAAGCCCTACATTACCAAGCTCTACATTACCAAGCCCTACATTACCAAGCTCTACATTACCAAGCTCTACATTACCAAGCCCTGACAAATAACCAAGCCCTGACAATAACCAAGCCCAATAACCAAACTGTTTTTAGACTGTTTCTCCATGTAACCCACATACAAATGAGCATAGTTAGGAGCCATGGGGGACCCCATAGAAGTACCCTTTGTCTGAATAAAGAAATCATTTAGAAACATGAAGTAGTTGTGTGTGAGTACTATTTCAGCCAATGTTATGCATGCACTGGAAGGTAGTTCATTAGGGTCACGTTGCAGAAGAACATGTTCCATGGCTTCAATACCGCCCTCGTGTGGAATATTTGTGTATAACGACTCAACATCAAAAGTAACTAACAAAGTATTTTCAGGGAGAGGATCAAGAGATTCAATAATGGGGATAGTTTAAAGACCCTTGCTCCCTTCGGTCTCAACGTAGACGTTGCTCTGAAGCCATTCTTGTGATGACTGTCATTGTGCCGTTGTAAATGTTTGTAGGCTTATGTAGCCTAATTGTATCTATGATCGTACGCTATCTGTTTGTTTTTGTATGCTATTTTAATATATGAGACCAATGACATTGGTCTCATATATGTGATTTTCAGGATTTTTGTTTTAGATTCCATCTCTCACAGTTGAAGTGTACCTATGATAAAATGTACAGACTTCTACATGCTTTGTAAGTAGGAAACACTGCTGATTTTGCAGGTTATCAAATACTTGTTCTCCCCACTGTAGGTAGCACGCAGGAGGACATTTTTCTCTGTTAAGACCATTTCCTTTTGCATTTCTAGCCAAACGTAAAATGTTTTGACTAATTTAATAGAGTGAGTTAGGTCTGCTCTATACTAAATTAGCATACCCCCTGAGTCCCTTCCCTGTTTCACACCTGGTAGTTTGGTGGATGGGACTACCAGCTCTCTGTAACCTAGAGGGCAACCAGTGGGTCCATCTCCTCTATACCATGTTTCTTGTAGGATGACAATGTTTGTATTTGAGTTCTTTGGTGAAGTCCAGGTTCCTGCTCTTTAGGCTAAAGGCAGATGACCTCAGGCCTTGGATATTCCAGGATGAGATGGAAGGCTTTGTGTTCCATAAAGTGCCCAATGTTAATTGTGTGGTTTGGCCTCAGACCAGTTAGTGTGAGTAGAGTCTGATGAGCATCTGGTACATGCTCTTAGTGTAAGAGTGGGCCTGTTTGCCTGCTCACGGCCTGGGCGTATGTGTGACTGTTCATATTGAGGCCCTCTTTGCGGGAGTGGGGGGTATGGGGTGGGCAGGTGGGGGCATAGGTCGGATCTGAATGGGCCTATATGGGGTGTGGGCATGGTTGGTTTGGGGGGGGGGGGGTGTATTGATTGGATGTGGTGCTGTGGCCTGGATTTAGGTCCTCTCAGCGTGGGTCCTCTATATGTGGTCCCGCAGGTCTGGGAGAGTGTCTCGCTGGTCTTGGCAGGTGGTCTGTTGAGCTGTGGCTCCTTTGTGAGGTGTTGGGGCTACGGTTGAGGGCAATGTCCTTTAGGGTTCTGGCAAAGGTGGGCTCTGCTGCCTTGTACAGATGGACCTGGTCGTAAAGGCTGTTCAAGTCCAGGGGGGAGTGGTGGTCCAGGAAAACATTTGGTTTTGAGGCACAGTCACGGGAAATACTTGTTTGCCCGCCCTATGGTAGCAGGGTGGAGATAACCACTTGTGCATTGGGAAAAGTAGAATACACTTTTTCAATTACTCCCTTGAGTGCTGTGGCCACCTTTTCCTGCTGGGCCCTCGGGTCGTTTGTGGATGTGTGTATTATTATGTGGCTGGGTGACCCTAGTTGGTCCTCAGACAGAAGGTCTAGTGCATGCTGGGTGTTTGGACACCACAGTTTATTTTCTTGTATATATATCCCATCCGAGTCCATAAGGAACACAAGCCACAGAGTGTATGTGTGTGTGTGTGGGCTTCTTCATTTGTCTATCCTGCTGTGATGTTGAGGCTATGGTCAGGGTCTGAGGTGGGCTGTTCTGCTGACTTCTCTGCGGGGGTGGCCTGTCTCTCTAATGGGTTGTTCTGTCACACGCCATCGTTCTCACCTTCTCCTCTAGTGTTCTGCTCTTTCTCCTGTTAATGTTGTCTCACCACAGTCCAGAGTGCAGACATGGCTCACCAGTTCTGGTTGAGGGGATGTTGTTGAGCTGGACAATTTTTTTTTGTGTTGGCTGGAGTGTTTCCACCTGCTGTTCCAGCTCCACCTGCCTTACTTCCAGCTGGGTGAATTTTATCCTTTATTTCAATGAGGGACTAGTGCTGGGAGGTTGACTTTCCTCTTGGGGTTACTCATCTGTGGGGTTGAGTAATGAAGATGTCTGACACGCTCGGTATCTTTCTCAAGAGAGCTTCTCCTTCTGCGCTCCCTCTATGATTATGAGAAAGTCCAGCTGAAACTGTTTTGGGATTGCCCTGTACCAATACTGTTCCAGACTTGTACAGGTTGACATTGGCTGACTCGGTCATTGTTGAATATTATCCTGAGTTTCTACCCTTTGTGAACACCCCCCCCCTGTTAACAGAGGGGTAGTGTGTTAATATAGCTCTGTGCCATGCCAGGGGATGGTCTGTGTGGAAAATTAAGTTTCTTACGTTCCGGGGGTGGGGGACTATTTTTATAGCAGTCAGCAAAAAGTGTCTCTTTATTTTCCATAAGGAGATTATTTTGTCCTCTTTCCATGGCTTCTCATTTTTTACATCCAGGGGCTACTGTATTATAATGACCTCTGCACAGAGGGATGGGGCTTCAAAGGCCTCTGCAATTGGGTGGGTGAAGCTGTGAAGCTTTGACACCTCTCACAAACCTCAGTGCTAATTGAAGTTGCAGACTGATCTGTTCAACACCACATGACTTCAACATGGTAGCAGCATAAAACATGGACAAACATTATTGGGCTAACAACAGTAGATGGGCCAATGTGTACCTGCACATTTCCAGATATCATCAAATACATATTTTTGTATTTTTTTTAATTTATTTTACCTTTATTTAACAAGGCAAGTCAGTTAAAAACACATTCTTATTTTCAATGAAGGCCTAGGAACAGTGGGTTAACTGCCTTGTTCAGGGGCAGAATGACAGATTTGTACCTTGTCAGCTCAGGGGTTTGAACTTGCGACCTTTCAGTTACTAGTCCAACGCTCTAACCACTAGGCTACCTGCTGGTTACTAGTCCAACGCTCTAACCACTTGGCTACCTGCCGACTCTACACTCTAACCACTAGGCCACCTGCTGGTTACTAGTCCAACGCTCTAACCACTAGGCTACCTACCGCCTCTACACTCTAACCATTAGGCCACATGCTGGTTACTAGTCCAACGCTCTAACCACTAGGCTACCTGCCGTCCCTACACTCTAACCACTAGGCTACCTGCCGCCTCTACACTCTAACCACTAGGCTACCTGCCGCCTCTACACTCTAACCACTAGGCTACCCTGCCGTAATGTCTAGGCTTTAAATATAGCTTCAGACTAAACATTAGTCACTCCGTTCCAGGTTGGATGGTGTTTTCAGGTTTCCGTTGTGCTTCTTTTCCTGGTTGTTGGTTTTCAAGAGCACCTGCTGTATAGTTCTTGGGAATAAGAATCTTTGGTAGTAGGAATCCTTCCATGTCATTTTGTCCAAAATCATGTTGTAGGTTTGGAGTTTTGATTTGGAGTGAAAGTTGTTGTGGAGGGTAGTATCCTGTATATGTCCTTGTGGAAAAATCCAAGTTTATCTATCTCTCTCGCTCTCTCTCTAGGTGAGCCCGGCCAGTTGGTAGGCAGGATCAATCAGAAAGACCCCCTGAGAAGGTTTGACGGCTACGTGAACGAAGGAGCCAACAGCAAGAAGACTGCTAACAGTGTCTTCAAGAAGGGAGACACTGCCTATCTCTCAGGTGAGAAGCTATTTAACTTTATAGACTGAGAGAGACTTTATTTGTCTGTCTTTCTCTCCCTCACGCACACATTCTGACAGTGAGGTGTTGAGGTATCTACTACGGAGCTTAACCTTGGCCCAGTCAAAGATGACTGCATTTCACAAGTCTCTGTCTGGATAACAGTGGTATTTGTTACTGAGTGGACTGTCCTGGCTAAATAAAAATGGCGGTCCTCATCATGGACCCATATGGTGACATGTACTTTTACAAACGCACAGCTTTGTTACTGATCTGTTGCTTTCTCTCTCCAGGTGACGTCCGAGTCATGGACCAGTATGGTGACATGTACTTTTACAAACACACAGCTTTGTTACTGATCTGTTTGCTTTCTCTCTCCAGGTGACGTCCTAGTCATGGACCAGTATGGTTACATGTACTTTAAGGATCGTACGGGGGACACGTTCCGTTGGAAGGGAGAGAACGTGTCGACCACAGAGGTGGAGGGAACCCTGAGCCGTCTGCTGGACATGATGGACGTGGTAGTCTACGGAGTGGAGGTGCCAGGTACAGTAACCACTCCAAACCACCACACAGCTTTTTCCACCATTGTCTGTATTGATTTTCAATTTACAACAATGGGGACATTGTCTTTTGTTATCATGACACCAAAACCAATCATACAACTGGGCCTCCACTGCCCAAACTGGTACAACAGTTCTCATACACAGTTTCCCCAAAGAAAGGTTCTTAGCTAGCCTGGCACCTACTTTCTGTCTGACAACTGCGCTGCACAGCCAAGAGAGTGACCATTGATGTTTCTTCTGTGTGAACAAACGAAATGCGCAAAATGAAGCGCTTTGCTGTTCTACGAGTGGTGTGGGACGGCGTGGTCGAGAAAGTACCCTGTTAGCTACAAAGCTTAACCTCATAGTCCGACCAAACCCGTATGCGGTAGCGTAACTACAGCCTCAAGCTCATTACCATAACGCAACGTTAGCGATTTCTAAAAATCGCAAATGAAATGAAATAAATATGCCTGTTCTCAAGCTTATCCTTTTCTTAACAATCCTGTCGTCTCAGATTTTCAAAATATGCTTTAGAACCAGAGAAAATCACTAATTTGTGTAAGAGTGGTGATAGCTAGCTTAGCATTAGCGTTAGCATTTAGCACGCAACATATTCACAAAAACCAGCCAAGGAATCAAATAAAATAATTTACCTTTGAAGAACTTCAGATGTTTCAATGAGGAGACTCTCAGTTACATAGCAGATGTCCAGTTTTTCCTGAAAGATTCTTGTGTAGGACACATCGTTCCCTTTTGTTACTATGCATTTGGCTACCGAAACTAACCGAAAATTCAGTCACCTACATGTCGAACTTTTTTCCGAATTAACTCCATAATATCGACTGAAACATGGAAAACGTTGTTTGAATCAATCCTGAAGGTGGTTTGTCATATTTCTCTCCATTGAAAGCACCGTCCTTGTAGCCTGGTTTGTTCTGAGATTTGAATGGAAAAATACCGGGACCTGACTTTTGCGCACCAATTGCCACGCAGACACCAAGCGGGACACCTGGTAAATGTAGTCCCTTATGGTCAATCTTCCAATGATATGCCTACAAATACGTCACAATGCTGCAGAGACCTTGGGGAAACAAGATAAAGTGTCCGTTCATTCCTGTCGCATTCACAGCCATATAAGGCGATCATGGAAAACGTAGCCTCAGAAATCCTGTGCATTTCCTGGTCGGTCATACATCTTGGTTTTGCCCGACGCATTTGTTCTAAGGGACTCACAGTGAAAATCTTTGCATTTCTGGAAACGTAAGACTGTCTTCTTTCCAAAACTATCAATTCCAAGCATATTCGAGCATCTTTTCGTGACAAAATATTGCGCTTAAAAC
Source organism: Oncorhynchus nerka (assembly GCF_034236695.1). NCBI lineage: Eukaryota > Metazoa > Chordata > Actinopteri > Salmoniformes > Salmonidae > Oncorhynchus > Oncorhynchus nerka. The sequence goes on from NC_088417.1 coordinate 91,834,756, forward strand.
GGGCACGTCTTTTTATCCAAAAATGAAATACTGCCCCTAGAGTCTTAAGAGGTTAAGGAAAACTCACCCCAGATCCCCAGTTTTGGTGAAAGGAGGAGAAGAAAGTGCCTAAGAAGAACTATCCCACTGGGCACAGACGTCTGTTCAACGTCTGTTCAACGTCTATTCAACGTCTGTTCAACGTCTGTTCAACGTCTATTCAAGGTCTGTTCCGTGTTGGTTCAACGTAATTTCATTGAAAGGACGTGAAAACAACGTTGATTCAACCAGTGTGTGCCCAGTGGGGATAGTGCTCTGAATTTCAATGGATTATCAAGGGTGTGTACTTTGCTTTGCACTTTCTATTTGAAGGATGTTGTTAACTGTGTAGCCTGCTGGTCGTGATGTGAAGAGCACTAAAGCAGCAGCGAACTGGGTTTGGGCTGTGTGGCCCATGACGTCATCACTACAGCATGTTTTCGAGGCAATTCCAACTGTCTCCTTGGTTCTTACAGCAGTTGTGAAATACTTGATGAATGCAGATGCCTGTTAGCATCAATTAATTGTCAGTGATAAAAAAATCATCAGAAATAATCTTAACATGTTTTATGGCGCTGAGGGGACTACCACCTTATACTGAACAAAAATATAAACGCAACATGTAAAGTGTTGGTCCCATGTTTCATGATCTGAAGTAAAAGATCGCAGATATTGTCCATATGCACAAAAAGCTTACTTCTCTCAAATGTTGTGTACAAATTTGTTTACACCCTTGTTAGTGAGCATTTATTCTTTGCCAAGATAATCCATCCACCTGACAGGTGTGGCATATCAAGAAGCTAATTAAACAGAATGATCATTACACAGGTGCAACTTGGGCTCGGGACAATAAAAGGCCACTCTAAAATGTGCAGTTTTGTCACACAACACAATGCCAAAGATGTCTCAAGTTGAGGGAGCCTGCAATTTGCATACTGACTGCAGCAAAGTCAATCAGAGCTGTTGCCAGATCATTTCATGTTCATTTGACTCTACCATAAAGCCATAAGTGATTTTAAAACAGAGTTTAATTGCTGTGATAGGAGATAACTGAGGATGGATCAACAACATTGTAGTTACTCCACAATGCTAACATAAATAACAGTCAAAATAAAGCTTGTACAGAATACAAAATATTCCAAAACATGTGTCCTGTTGACAATAAGGCACTAAAGTAATACTGCGAAAAATGTGGCAAAGAAATTAACTTTTTGTTCTGAATACAACGCGTTATTTTTGAGTACCACTCTTCATATTTTCAAGCATGGTGGTGGTTGCATCATGTTCAAATCAAATCAAATTTATTTATATAGCCCTTCGTACATCAGCTGATATCTCAAAGTGCTGTACAGAAACCCAGCCTAAAACCCCAAACAGCAAGCAATGCAGGTGTAAAAGCACGGTGGCTAGGAAAAACTCCCTAGAAAGGCCAAAACCTAGGAAGAAACCTAGAGAGGAACCAGGCTATGTGGGGTGGCCAGTCCTCTTCTGGCTGTGCCGGGTGGAGATTATAACAGAACATGGCCAAAATGTTCAAATGTTCATAAATGACCAGCATGGTCGAATAATAATAAGGCAGAACAGTTGAAACTGGAGCAGCAGCATGGCCACGTGGACTGGGGACAGCAAGGAGTCATCATGTCAGGTAGTCCTGGGGCATGGTCCTAGGGCTCAGGTCCTCCGAGAGAGAGAAGGAGAGAATTAGAGAACGCACACTTAGATTCACACAGGACACCGAATAGGACAGGAGAAGTACTCCAGATATAACAAACTGACCCTAGCCCCCCGACACATAAACTACTGCAGCATAAATACTGGAGGCTGAGACAGGAGGGGTCAGGAGACACTGTGGCCCCATCCGAGGACACCCCCGGACAGAGCCAAACATACCCATGTTATGGGTATGCTTGCCATCGGCAAGGAGTAGGGAGTTTAGGATCAAAAATAAATGGAATAGAGCAAAGCACAGGCAAAATCCTACAGGTAAACCTGGTTCAGTCTGCTTTCCAATAGACACTGGGAGACCTTCACCTTTCAGTAGGACAATTACTTAAAACACAAGGCAAAATATACACTGGAGTTGCTTACCAAGATGACATTGAATCTTCCGGAGTGGCCTTGTTATAGTTTTCACTTAAATTGGCTTGAAAATCTATGGCAAGTCTGTTTAAGCAATGATCAAAAACCAACTTGACAGAGCTTGAATATTTGGACCATCTACAGTGGGGAGAACAAGTATTTGATACACTGCCGATTTTGCAGGTTTTCCTACTTACAAAGCATGTAGAGGTCTGTCATTTTTATCATAGGTACACTGAGAGAGATGGAATCTAAAACAAAAATCCAGAAAATCACATTGTATGATTTTTAAGTAATTAATTTGCATTTTATTGCATGACATAAGTATTTGATCACCCACCAACCAGTAAGAATTCCGGCTCTCACAGACCTGTTAGTTTTTCTTTAAGAAGCCCTCCTGTTCTCCACTCGTTACCTGTATAAAAGACACCTGTCCACACACTCAATCAAACAGACTCCAACCTCTCCACAATGGCCAAGACCAGAGCTGTGTAAGGACATCAGGGATAAAATTGTAGACCTGCACAAGGCTGGGATGGGCTACAGGACAACAGGCAAGCAGCTTGGTGAGAAGGCAACAACTGTTGGTGCAATTATTAGAAAGTGGAAGAAGTTCAAGCTGGAGACTTATATCTCCCTCACTAACTACAAGCATCAGCTGTCAGAGCAGCACTGCACCTGTACACAGCCCATCTGTAAATAGCCCACCCAACTACCTCATCCCCATATTGTTATTTTTTTGCTCTTTTGCACACCAGTATTTCTACTTGCACATCATCTGCACATCTATCACTCCAGTGTTAATGCTAAATTGTAAATATTTAGCCACTATGGCCTATTTATCGCCTTACCTCCCTAATCTCACTACTTTTATACACTATATATAGATTTTTATATTGTATTATTGACTGTACGTTTGTTTATCCCATGTGTAACTGTGTTGTTTTTGTCATTTTGCTTTATCTTGGCCAGGTCACAGTTGTAAATGAGAACTTGTTCTCAGCTGGCCTACCTGGTTAAATAAAGGTGAAATAAAGAAAGAAAGAACTAAATGTGGGAAAAGTCGGTGTGAATACTTTCTGAAATCAGTGTTTTCTGATGCATGTGTCTGGGGCAGAGGGGACTGTGACTTAACTCAGACCCCTGTAGCAGGCTGAGGGCTTTATACAATCATAAATGTTTCCTTTGCATGTCTCAGGGGCTGAGGGGAAGGCTGGGATGGCCGCCATAGCAGATCCAGAGAGATCTACAGACCTGGAGAAGTTTGGGAAGGATCTGGAGAAAGCTCTGCCACCCTACGCACGACCCGTCTTCCTACGCTTCCTCAAAGAGGTCAACAAGACAGGTGGGTGCAGTTGGACATGTATACATTATACAGTATCTGTTACTTATGTTATGCACTGAGTATACAAAACATTAGGAACACCTTCCTAATAATGAGTTGCACCCCCCCTTTTGCACTCCGAACCGCCTCAATTCATCAGGTCATGGACACTACAAGGTGTTGAAAGCGTTCCATAGGGATGCTGGACCATGTTGACTCCAATGCTTCCCACAGTTGTCAAGTTGGCTGGATTTCCTTTGGGTGGTGGACCGTCCTTAATACACACGGGAAACTGTTGAACATGAAAAACCCAGCAGCGTTGTAGTTCTTGACACAAACCAGTGCGCCTGGTACCTACTATCATACCCTGTTAAAAGGCACTTAAATCATTTGTCTTGCCCATTCATCCTCAATGGCACACATACACAATCCATGTCTCAAGGCTTAAAAAATCCTTCTTTAACCTGTCTCCTCCCCTTCATCTACACTGATTTGAAGTGGATTTAACAAGTGACATCAATAAGGGATTATAGGGGGCCTCCCAAGTGGTGCAGCGTCACTACAGACCCGGGTTCGATCCCAGGCTGTGCCGCGACTGGGAGACCCATGAGGCGGCGCACAATTGGCCCAGCATTATCCGGGGTAGGGGAGGGTTTGGCCGGCCGGGATGTCCCATCGCGCTCTAGCGACTCCTGTGGCAGGCCCGGCGCACGCAGGCTGACAACGGTCGCCAGTTGTACGGTGTTTCCTCCGTCACATTGGTACGGCTGGCTTCCGGGTTAAGTGAGCAGTGTGGCTTGGCAGGGCCGTGTTTCAGAGGAGTTAAATTGGGGGTAAAAAAAATACACTCAGTGTATCTTGTATCATCTCCTCAGGGTGAGGTCAGGGACTGTATTCAAGAAGTGATGAAGTAGGACTGTGGATCTAGGATCAGGTCCCTTCTGTCCATATAATCTTATTCATATTGAACTAAAAATACAAAACTGATCCTGTATTAGCTGTTCTACTTGAGTCTCTAATTCAACCCTCTCTCTTCTCCTCCAGGCACCTATAAGTTCCAGAAGACAGACATGCGGCGGGACGGTTTTGACCCCAGCATGGTATCAGACAAACTGTACCTCCTGGACCCCACCAGGGGGCGCTATGTGGAGCTGCATCAGGAGCTCTACAGCAGCATCATCTCAGGGAAGCAGAAACTGTAACTGTGAGATCTGATCACTCTTGCCCCCCCCCCCCCCCCCCAAAAAAAGAAATATCACCCCATCCATCCATCCACCCACACACACACACACACCCTATTCCTGAAGTCACTCTCCCTCCCCCAGAGAAACTCTTAACTCTTACAACCCACCTCTCTGCTCTCTCTAAGCCCACACCCCTCGTTACTTCAGTGACCACAGTGAGGGGCAGCTGGCTCATCCAGGTCACATGACAAGCCAATCTGACACCATATCCCAGGATAGACCTAGAGCGACCTTTGACCTCTAAAGGCACCCCCCCAGAGCTTGACCTTGACCTGCCCTGGAGCTATAGGAACGCTCACTGGAAGGATACAGCTCGCTGGCTGAGAGGGGCGTGTGGCATGTCCAGAATGCAAAAACATAGTAACTTACTCCAAATGTAAGAGTCCTAGCTATAGGAACTTGACACAGTGAAAGAATTTGAATTGATTGAAGGAAACAGTCCTGTTGGGCTGTCGGTTTGTCTGTCTCATGTTGAGGTCATTCCCTCATAGGTCCAACCTGCACACTGCCCAGTCAGTGACCAGTGTGGCTTCTGTTGTGACACAAAATGGCCGATTTGGTTTTAGTGGTGTTGACTCGGCACATCCATGTTAGACATACAGTACAGCTAACCTGAAACGGATGGATTTAAGTGCAATAGGGCTCCAGCAGTGGCAGTGTACAGCTGTGAAGAAGCTCTCTAATATATTTAAATGTCTGCATTATACCAAATATATTTAATTTGTAGAATAGTCTTTACACGTTTTAAAACAAAAGGATGATTGTATGTTCAAGTTCTTGATAATATGCCAATTCAAATTCTAATCATGTTTTACTATATCCACAATTGTGCTCGGCTTTCTCCTGACCTCACCCACTAGGGGTGCTCCTCCTAGTCTTCAACTATAGAATCTACAGACCAACTCCCAGCTGCTGGAGCACCAATAACTCTTACAGTTTCAAACCTGGTTCTGATTCTGGGTAGAAGATTCAGATTCTGAATGTCTTGATTCTGGGTAAATTCATTTTTTTTGTTGTCTGTGTCAACATTGTGCAGGTTGGGCCCAATGGATTGGCTTTGTCTTGTATGGCACAGTAGACATTTTAAAGCTTGCCGAAGAGCGTGCTGAAGTGAAAAGCACTAACCTCCTCTGTCTCTGAGGTGTTGTTGAGGATAATACTCTGGTGATACGGACAGAAGGAGACTCTGACTCTGGTGCAGCAAGCCAAATGATCTAAACCAGGCCTCTCCAACCCTGTTCCTGGAGAGTTACTGTCCTGTAGGGCTTCACTCCAACCATAATCTAGCACACCTGATTCTAATAATTGATAAGCTGAATCAGGTCAGTTAAAACTGGGGTTGGAACAAAAACCTACAGGAGGGTAACTCTCCAGGAACAGGGTTTGAGAGACCTGATCTAAAGATGGTCCTTGCTCGAAGGGGGAAGAGGAGAGGAAAAGAGAAGAGAGAAAATATTCTTATTTTCGTTATTGTTTGTTTTTCTACTTTCTTGTTTCATCTTCTCAGCAGCATGAATGATCAACAGACTACTGTGCCTTTACTGTGAGTTTACCCTCAGATTCACAGACCCTGTCCCCGTCACCCCCTACCCTAACCCTTCACTCCCTACAGTCCCCATCACCCCCTACCCTAACCCTTCACCCCCTACTGTCCCATAGCACCCTACTGTCCCATCACCCCCTATCCTAACCCTTCACTCCCTACAGTCCCCTTCACCCCCTACAGTCCCTATCACCCCCTATCCTAACCCTTCACCCCCTACTGTCCCATCACCCCCTATCCTAACCCTTCACTCCCTACAGTCCCCTTCACCCCCTACAGTCCCTATCACCCCCTACCCTAACCCTTCACTCCCTACAGTCCCCATCACCCCCTACCCTAACCCTTCACCCCCTACTGTCCCATAGCACCCTACTGTCCCATCACCCCTATCCTAACCCATCACCCCCTACAGTCCCCTTCACCCCTATCCTAACCCTTCACCCCTACTGTCCCATAGCACCCTACCCTAACCCTTCACCCCCTACTGTCCCATAGCACCCTACTGTCCCATAGCACCCTACTGTCCCATAGCACCCTACTGTCCCATAGCACCCTATCCTAACCCTTCGCACCCTACTGTCCCATAGCACCCTACAGTCCCATAGCACCCTACTCCCTCACTCTCCTATCGCTCCCTTGTCTGTCCTCTGTCCCTATCATCAGGTATTAACCCACATTTCCCATTCATTTTTATTCAGCACCCCAATTCTGTTGTACCCTAACCCATGATCACTCCTGTTAGGCATGTCTCCCAACCTCTCATCCAGTCTCCCAACCTCTCATCCAGTCTCACCCAGACCTTCAAACGCTCCCCCTTCCCAGGCACCTCTGTTTGATCCTTGCTTCTCTTGTTATGGCTAGACATTCCTCTCGGTCTGTCATGATGTTATTCCCTCAGCTCTGAGGACATGGCGTGTGATTAACGACAGTCACCTCCCCAGCTCTCGTACCGTCGGCAGTAATCTACGTGATGTGTCACCATGTCCTCTCAAAACAAACTAATTATGAGCCGGTTTCGTCAACCAAATATCCTGTCTGTGTGAAATCGAAGGTGGAGACCGAGGCACAATGATTCTCCTTGTCTTCTGTCTGGTGTGTCTCTTGTCGTGTTACACGTGCACACCTTGCTGATGAGGAAGAGGAAGTGACAACATAGTTCTCCAGCTCCACCCATCAGTATCAGTGTATTTATTACTAGTGATGATCGTTTCATTTGTCAAATGTTTGAGGAAGAAATGTTTTTAATTAAGGGGGGGGGGGGGTGTTGCAAAGAAGAGTATATACATTTTGGGGTTATATGAGAATGCTGCTTTGACTCTTGTGATCCTGGGGTGTCAAATGATAGTATGACCACAAGGTGGCGCCTGACTGGGCAGCCCCAGAGGAGTCCAAATGGGCATTGGGCAATATTCTGAAGTGGCTTCCTTTCCTTGTCTCCTTTCCTCCATCTGCACTGATCTGAAAGGAGTGGAGGTGAAAAATAGCCATATTGTTTACACCTATGCTGTTGTATTGAAGCAGAGGAGACGAGGAGAGGAATCTGTTTTAGACTATTGAGATTCACCTCCTCTCTGCCCCAGATGTTTCCATTCCCACTTTTTTGTAATTTTAAATTATTATTTTATAAAGTATTAGTCATTCTTGATCTGATTTGTGCATTGACTGTGTCGCGACTATGCATTGCATTTGTTAGTTATTTTCTGTGTGTGAAATCAAAGCTTTGATGTTGCAGGGTTCTGGAAGTGAGTGAAGGGTTTCCGTGAGTTTATATGTCTACCTGTTTGACTGTAACCAGAACCCAAACCTATGACGGCACCAGCCCACTATCTTATGACACTGAATAGAGACAGACTGTCGTCTGTCACAGGCTCTCTGAGGTTGTGTGTTTTTGGGACTGTTTCCTGGACACAGATTAAGCCTAGTCCTGGACTGAAACATGTCTCCATTAAATATGCTTTTTAGGGAAACCAACCCCCTATGCCTGTCAAACCAATGGGAGCTATAGTAGTGTGAGAGAGTGACAGGGTGTTGGTAACATCTTTAACCAGAGGGAGGCTGTGTTTCCCAGAAAAATCTTCATTGCTGCTGCCTACTGCTACCCATAGAGATAGATATAGGTCTCATCTTTGTATCTGCGCCATTATAAAGCCTATGGCTGCATGGAGTAGTCTCCATTAGGAAGTAGTCCATTTTCTTATTCACGATTGGCCGATCCCTCCTGATGACCCGGTTGGACATGACTCCAACAGGGTCTCCAGGATGGAACAGTCAATGAAGTCCCACCCAGTTGACTACTTTCAAATTGTGGAAGCCTTCAATGGCACTGCCCATGCTAACATGGCCTTTTGTCCACTAGAGGCCTGTATCATTCTCTAGTACAGTGGTCACCAACCTTTTCTGAGTCTAGATCACTTTCTGATTCAAAATGCAAGCTGAGATTTACCACTCATATTTATTTTTTAAATGTAAGCCTATGCAACATTAACCAATTAAAAACTGTTCTGTAGCAATGAGGTTTGTGCCTGTAGGTTATGGGCCGAAGACACTGTCACTGTATATTGGCTACGCTTGACTTACCCTGCCAATGTTGTTCTTCTCAGACCATTTTGAAATTATATATTTTTTAAATGTGGTATATGATCACACTGGTAATTGTTGTATTCATTGTGAGGCACAGCTCAGGCTCATGGCCTGCATCTGATGGTCAGTCTGAGGTGAGAGTGACACAGTCCAGCTGAAACTCAAGTAGCACTGCATTATTTCTGCCTCATGCACCAATTCATGTTTTTACTCCTATGACCAGAGAAAGTGAAATATTCCTTGATATTAAAAAAGACAAGCTGCTAATAATAACAACTCAAGCTTATTGAAACACTTTGCTATACTCATTCATTACAGCTGCAGTGCTGGTTGTAGCGTTGGTGGAAGTAGGGAGAACACACTTATTGAAACACTTTGCTATACTCATTCATTACAGCTGCAGTGCTGGTTGTAGCGTTGGTGGAAGTAGGGAGAACACACTTATTGAAACACTTTGCTATACTCATTCATTACAGCTGCAGTACAGCTGCATGTGTGTTTTAACAAATTGCATCTCTCTGGTCATGGTTTTGAAATCTCACAGATGGCTCAGATCACTGTGCAGTCATGGTGATCTGAGCTATCTGATTGGCCAGTGGTAGGCCTATAGGTGCCCTTGATTTGCTCTCTGGGCCGGCCGGGTAGGCGGAGTATTACATTCAGACACATGAAATGGTTGAAAACACTTGGCCTTCCCAGCGCTAGGGCTGCTGAATCAAGTGCACCTCCCGCCAACAGCACTAAATAAAACCAAACAATAGGAACGCAAGGCTTTATCGTTGGGTTTTAACAGAAATGCCTTGGAGATCGAATTGTCCATCACGATCGACCGGTTGGTGACCACTGCTCTAGTGCTACCATAGCAGTGAACTTTCATTCCATAAGAGTAACCATTATGTCCCTAACTAAGTGTATTAAAGAATGTCTGATGTATTTATAAAATCAATGCATTGCTCTTCTATAGTACTGGGATTATGGCTAATGAATAAAACAGCTTGATGAATGGAAACAGTATGTTTATCCACTGTGTTGTATTGAAGAGTCTCAAAGGGCAATTAAGTAATGGTCTATACCATGCTTTTTGATCATCCTTCACATCAGTTATATGGTATGCTTGAGCCAATCGTGAGGCCTGATGCAATGAGAAACAGGAAGTAAGATATAGCACTAGAAGCCTGCATTGAATATATTACGTTTTTTTTGTGTTTTTTTTTACTCCTTTTTCTCAATGCACTCTAGCCCTTGATCTGTCAAGAAAACTGCATCAGACACCTAAACCTATCATGGGGTAGTGTGCATTGTGTGGGGACCAAAACCTCTTTCTCCTAACTGATGATTGATTGGGCCATAATTCTGTATCTCTGGTCAGAAAGAATCACTCCAGTTCAGTAATAATAATAACCTGTTCTTCTCACTGACCTGGCCACATGATGCACATTTAATTTGTCTTGTTTTTCTGTTCTGTTGTGGTACTCAGGAACAATGAGCAATGGCAGAGAAGGGAAGGTGTGTGTTACTTTGTTGGACAGGCTGCCATGCTTAGTATGTCATACAGAGTGTGTGTGGAGGAGGTGTGTGAGGTGTGTGTTGTCTGCAACACACTGACGTCATCTTGTATCTAAAAGACTAGCTGGCTGTAAATCATGCATTTAAAAAAAAACATTGCCAACGGCAAATCCATATTAATAAAAAGCATTTAAATTGTTGGATTGTTAATTGTTGTATTGTAAAAGGACATGTTGCTCTTCTGACTGACAATGTTGCCCAGTGTATGACTCCTTGGTTGGTAGAAAAACAGTGAATTGAATAATTGTTTTAAAAAAAGCACAAACGTCCCTTAATCTATGACTATGACTTCATTGTGGTTCCAGAACAGGGTACTTGTCTTCCTCTAAAACAATGAGGATCACCTTGGTGACAGTGGCCATGGTGATGGGTGTCCGTGAAGAAGTACAGCCTCAGAGAGACATTGACCTGCAGAAGGTTGAGAGACCAGACTCATACATGTCATCATGCCGCTTTCTCCATTATTTCATCCGCTTGCTTTCATTACCCAGGGTGCATCAGTGAAGGGCCTGCTCTGCTTCAACAAGGCATTTCACATCACACCATCTGGGTATCTCCATCAGTGTGAACTCATCTTTGAGGGGAAACAATTCACTTCATTTTAAGAGGGAACCCTCTTTGCCTGCCAGTCAGTCTGTTGTCTTAGTTTTGCAGTAGGTGCCGTGTAGTTTTGCAGTAGGTGCCGTGTAGTTTTGCAGTAGGTGCCGTGTAGTTTTGCAGTAGGTGCCGTGTAGTTTTGCAGTAGGTGCCGTGTAGTTTTGCAGTAGGTGCCGTGTAGTTTTGCAGTAGGTGGCGTGTAACTTTGACGGGGAACATCAACCACTGATTTGGCCTCATTTTTTTGGCTTGCTCCTCAAGAAATGCTGGTGACCATGACAGAAGCAAAACGTGAGTTGGGTTGGGGGTGTGGTTTGATGTGGGTGTTTCTTGGGTATGTCCTTGCCACCACCAAGACACACCCATCTGTCAGAACCTTGTCTGCAGCTGTCCCCCTCATATACAACAGGAGTTCCCTGATCCTGGTGCAGAATACACAGGGTTTTCCCTCCTCATTTTGACTGATAACATTCAATTCAATAATACAAATAGACAATACAAGTAAAATTTGTGTCTAGTAAAATTTTAAGGCCGAGTACCAGGTCTCTCTCCATTCAGAGACATCGGTATCAAGCCCGTCTGTCTCCATGTGCTGGCTCTATACATGTTTCTGTGAATGCATACACACACAGTCACTGTTCTATTACCAAAGGCAGTTATGACCTATCCTATCTGACACACAAACAGGTACTATGTTGAGGTTTGAACAGGTCAGATAAAACCTACCCTATTATGGTCTACCCATCAAGTGACTGAGGACGCAAAACCATCTGGCAAAACCATCTGTATTCCATCTGTAAAAATAGGCAGAGTTCATCAGTGACACATGGGTGTTGCTATTGCTGGACGCATCTGTAAAAACACACACAGTCACTGTTCCATTACCAATGGCAGTAATGGATAGGTGATATCAGACAAACAAACTGGTACCACGTTGAGGTTTGAACAGGTCAGACTAAACCTACCTAATTCTGTTGTCATCGACGACCATCGGTGAGCAGGCTGGAGGTGAGGTCTTTGCCAGAGCCCCATTGATGAGAATAGCAGCATAGATCAGCTCCTGGCCCCTCATCAAAGATACTGGTTGGTCACACACACAGAGCACTGATTACATTATCAATGGTGGTTATGATTAGCCTGGTGAAACCAACCTGATCGCTATGTTCACCTGTCAAAGGAATTTAACAATTAAATATATATATTCATTAAGCAATTCAATTTAAATCACTCTGTCTGCTTCTAAGAATTTGTAAGATCCTCATTTGCATAAAATAGACAGAGACCAGTCTATCAAGATTAGCCAATAGCATTTATTCTCGAGAGCGCTGATCATAGTAACATTTACATCAGTTGATATATTACATATGACGTCATAGGTTTTAAAATGTCCTTCCTCCTCTCCGACCAGGACAAAGCAGCTTCAAAAGTTAATTCCAACTCACTAGCACACACTATATCTGGATTAACTCCTGAAGCCTCACCATAGTTTATTACCACTTAGCAGACAGTTCCAGTCCCCCCCAGATACGGAAAACCTGGAGGGGCTCTCGCTGTCTAATTTTATATCCACAGAGTTATAGCCGAGTCGGTTCAAACATAGGTTAATGACCCTCTTTGCTTACTTTAGACACACACACATACATTCCTTCTTCCACAATGGTTATCATTTCCAATTACCCCTTGCCCATGCTACATAACCTCTTTCTTATGAACTAACATTAATCAGATGTTGTAAAACAGGGTAGAGTTTAACTAGTTATAGTTCCATTTAAATGTACACATTGTTTCGTCATTATTCATAAAATTCCTAACATCACCTTTCTATTTCACTTCAGGCTGAGGCTGGTTCCACCTGGTTAGGTTATGACCTGGACATTATGTGGTGAACACAGGGCTCAGGTTGGTTCCACCTGGTTAGGTAATGACCTGGACATTATATGGTGAACACAGGGCTCAGGTTGGTTCCACCTGGTTAGGTTATGACCTGGACATTATATGGTGAACACAGGGCTCAGGTTGGTTCCACCTGGTTAGGTTATGACCTGGACATTATATGGTGAACACAGGGCTCAGGTTGGTTCCACCTGGTTAGGTAATGACTTGGACATTATATGGTGAACACAGGGCTCAGGTTGGTTCCACCTGGTTAGGTTATGACCTGGACATTATATGGTGAACACAGGGCTCAGGTTGGTTCCACCTGGTTAGGTAATGACTTGGACATTATATGGTGAACACAGGGCTCAGGTTGGTTCCACCTGGTTAGGTAATGACCTGGACATTATATGGTGAACACAGGGCTCAGGTTGGTTCCATCTGGTTAGGTAATGACCTGGGCATTATATGGTGAACACAGGGCTCAGGTTGGTTCCATCTGGTTAGGTAATGACCTGGACATTATATGGTGAACACAGGGCTCAGGTTGGTTCCACCTGGTTAGGTTATGACCTGGACATTATATGGTGAACACAGGGCTCAGGTTGGTTCCACCTGGTTAGGTAATGACCTGGACATTATATGGTGAACACAGGGCTCAGGTTGGTTCCACCTGGTTAGGTAATGACTTGGACATTATATGGTGAACACAGGGCTCAGGTTGGTTCCACCTGGTTAGGTTATGACCTGGACATTATATGGTGAACACAGGGCTCAGGTTGGTTCCACCTGGTTAGGTAATGACCTGGACATTATATGGTGAACACAGGGCTCAGGTTGGTTCCACCTGGTTAGGTAATGACTTGGACATTATATGGTGAACACAGGGCTCAGGTTGGTTCCACCTGGTTAGGTTATGACCTGGACATTATATGGTGAACACAGGGCTCAGGTTGGTTCCACCTGGTTAGGTAATGACTTGGACATTATATGGTGAACACAGGGCTCAGGTTGGTTCCACCTGGTTAGGTAATGACCTGGACATTATATGGTGAACACAGGGCTCAGGTTGGTTCCACCTGGTTAGGTTATGACCTGGACATTATATGGTGAACACAGGGCTCAGGTTGGTTCCACCTGGTTAGGTAATGACTTGGACATTATATGGTGAACACAGGGCTCAGGTTGGTTCCACCTGGTTAGGTAATGACCTGGACATTATATGGTGAACACAGGGCTCAGGTTGGTTCCACCTGGTTAGGTAATGACTTGGACATTATATGGTGAACACAGGGCTCAGGTTGGTTCCACCTGGTTAGGTAATGACATGGACATTATATGGTGAACACAGGGCTCAGGTTGGTTCCACCTGGTTAGGTAATGACCTGGACATTATATGGTGAACACAGGGCTCAGGTTGGTTCCACCTGGTTAGGTTATGACCTGGACATTATATGGTGAACACAGGGCTCAGGTTGGTTCCACCTGGTTAGGTAATGACTTGGACATTATATGGTGAACACAGGGCTCAGGTTGGTTCCACCTGGTTAGGTAATGACCTGGACATTATATGGTGAACACAGGGCTCAGGTTGGTTCCACCTGGTTAGGTAATGACTTGGACATTATATGGTGAACACAGGGCTCAGGTTGGTTCCACCTGGTTAGGTAATGACATGGACATTATATGGTGAACACAGGGCTCAGGTTGGTTCCACCTGGTTAGGTTATGACCTGGACATTATATGGTGAACACAGGGCTCAGGTTGGTTCCACCTGGTTAGGTAATGACCTGGACATTATATGCATCTAAGAAGTAGAAAACAAGTATCAAATAATGCCAGTTTATATACATTATGTTTCACTACTGGGGTTTCAAGTGTATCAAAGTAATGAAGTGTTTTACCTTCTGTATTTGTACAAATGATGAGCCTGTGAAAGCTGTTGTCGATGACAGGTTAGTCTAACCGGATACTTGCCAACATGTGGCTGACTGATCCATTCATAGTTATGCTCACAGTGAAGTCAAGTCTTCACTATGCTGCATGTTCTACTGCCATCTGTACATCTCTCCAACAACGGCAACAGGCATTCTGATGAGGTGGTGTTGGCTGGGAGGGCCTGTGACAGGGTGATATAATAGAGAGCCAAGTGGTAAATTGCATTTTGTTCTAAATAAAGGACAACGCTTTTCGCTAATGCACTTCACAACCAAAATAACTATGTTAGTGGCATCTCTCCTGGCTGGGAAATTAGTCTACTAGCTAGTTTATCAAGCCGGGTTTTTTTTAATACAACTTTTCACATTACACACATTACCTAGCTTTGTCAACAACGACATCTGTCATCAGGGCAGTAACTCTGGTCACTATGTGAGGCTTCATGATGTCCTTTTCTTAGGAGTCGAGGGAGACTCTGGCATCAACGGAGGAGGTGCCACAAGTGACACACTTTTACTCTGAGATCCTGCCTGACAAGCTGCGAAAATAGCAAGCGACCAGTGAATGAAATTATTGTTAGAGGTCGCTAAACCATAGCAATCACATTGCTTGACATGTTATGATACCCACCTTTGCTAGTTCTGGTAAGTTCCGGCATTCCATTCATAACCAGGGGATCTGTCTGGCACCAAACTGGACATTTTGTCTAATCGAGTCAACGATTGTCATCATCCCTAAAATAGCTGAAGAAATACCGTAATCCCGTTTTGAAGTTATTTCTATGCTTTCCAGATGTAGACTGACTGGCTCAGGATTGGATTCAAGCCGGTGACACCGTTACACTATACAACCAACTGTGACATGTTACGCTATACAACCAACTGTGACATGTTACGCTATACAACCAACTGTGACATGTTACACTATACAACCAACTGTGACACCGTTACACTATACAACCAACTGTGACATGTTACACTATACAACCAACTGTGACATGTTACACTATACAACCAACTGTGACATGTTACACTATACAACCAACTGTGACACATACAACCAACTGTGACATGTTACGCTATACAACCAACTGTGACATGTTACGCTATACAACCAACTGTGACATGTTACACTATACAACCAACTGTGACACCGTTACACTATACAACCAACTGTGACATGTTACACTATACAACCAACTGTGACACCGTTACACTATACAACCAACTGTGACATGTTACACTATACAACCAACTGTGACACCGTGTGACATGTTACTATACAACCAACTGTGACATGTTACACTATACAACCAACTGTGACATGTTACACTATACAACCAACTGTGACATGTTACACTATACAACCAACTGTGACATGTTACACTATACAACCAACTGTGACACTATACAACCAACTGTGACACCGTTACACTATACAACCAACTGTGACATGTTACGCTATACAACCAACTGTGACATGTTACACTATACAACCAACTGTGACAACCAACTGTACACTATACAACCAACTGTGAAATGTTACACTATACAACCAACTGTGACATGTTACGCTATACAACCAACTGTGACATGTTACACTATACAACCAACTGTGACACCGTTACACTATACAACCAACTGTGACATGTTACACTATACAACCAACTGTGACACCGTTACACTATACAACCAACTGTGACACCGTTACACTATACAACCAACTGTGACATGTTACACTATACAACCAACTGTGACATGTTACACTATACAACCAACTGTGACACCGTTACACTATACAACCAACTGTGACATGTTACACTATACAACCAACTGTGACATGTTACACTATACAACCAACTGTGACATGTTACACTATACAACCAACTGTGACACCGTTACACTATACAACCAACTGTGACATGTTACACTATACAACCAACTGTGACATGTTACACTATACAACCAACTGTGACACCGTTACACTATACAACCAACTGTGACATGTTACACTATACAACCAACTGTGACATGTTACACTATACAACCAACTGTGACACCGTTACACTATACAACCAACTGTGACATGTTACGCTATACAACCAACTGTGACATGTTACACTATACAACCAACTGTGACACCGTTACACTATACAACCAACTGTGACATGTTACACTATACAACCAACTGTGACACCGTTACACTATACAACCAACTGTGACATGTTACACTATACAACCAACTGTGACATGTTACGCTATACAACCAACTGTGACATGTTACACTATACAACCAACTGTGACATGTTACACTATACAACCAACTGTGACATGTTACGCTATACAACCAACTGTGACATGTTACACTATACAACCAACTGTGACACCGTTACACTATACAACCAACTGTGACATGTTACACTATACAACCAACTGTGACACCGTTACACTATACAACCAACTGTGACACCGTTACACTATACAACCAACTGTGACATGTTACACTATACAACCAACTGTGACATGTTACGCTATACAACCAACTGTGACATGTTACACTATACAACCAACTGTGACATGTTACACTATACAACCAACTGTGAAATGTTACACTATACAACCAACTGTGACATGTTACGCTATACAACCAACTGTGACATGTTACACTATACAACCAACTGTGACACCGTTACACTATACAACCAACTGTGACATGTTACACTATACAACCAACTGTGACACCGTTACACTATACAACCAACTGTGACACCGTTACACTATACAACCAACTGTGACATGTTACACTATACAACCAACTGTGACATGTTACACTATACAACCAACTGTGACACCGTTACACTATACAACCAACTGTGACATGTTACACTATACAACCAACTGTGACATGTTACACTATACAACCAACTGTGACATGTTACACTATACAACCATCTGTGACACCGTTACACTATACAACCAACTGTGACATGTTACACTATACAACCAACTGTGACATGTTACACTATACAACCAACTGTGACACCGTTACACTATACAACCAACTGTGACATGTTACACTATACAACCAACTGTGACATGTTACACTATACAACCAACTGTGACACCGTTACACTATACAACCAACTGTGACATGTTACACTATACAACCAACTGTGACATGTTACGCTATACAACCAACTGTGACACCGTTACGCTATACAACCAACTGTGACATGTTACACTATACAACCAACTGTGACACCGTTACACTATACAACCAACTGTGACATGTTACACTATACAACCAACTGTGACATGTTACGCTATACAACCAACTGTGACATGTTACACTATACAACCAACTGTGACATGTTACGCTATACAACCAACTGTGACATGTTACGCTATACAACCAACTGTGACATGTTGCGCTATACAACCAACTGTGACATGTTACACTATACAACCAACTGTGACATGTTACGCTATACAACCAACTGTGACATGTTACACTATACAACCAACTGTGACATGTTACACTATACAACCAACTGTGACATGTTACACTATACAACCAACTGTGACACCGTTACACTATACAACCAACTGTGACATGTTACACTATACAACCAACTGTGACATGTTACACTATACAACCAACTGTGACATGTTACACTATACAACCAACTGTGACACCGTTACACTATACAACCAACTGTGACATGTTACACTATACAACAACTGTGACACCGTTACTATACAACCAACTGTGACACCGTTACACTATACAACCAACTGTGACACCGTTACACTATACAACCAACTGTGACATGTTACACTATACAACCAACTGTGACACCGTTACACTATACAACCAACTGTGACACCGTTACACTATACAACCAACTGTGACACCGTTACACTATACAACCAACTGTGACACCGTTACACTATACAACCAACTGTGACATGTTACACTATACAACCAACTGTGACATGTTACACTATACAACCAACTGTGACACGTTACACTATACAACCAACTGTGACATGTTACGCTATACAACCAACTGTGACACGTTACACTATACAACCAACTGTGACATGTTACACTATACAACCAACTGTGACATGTTACACTATACAACCAACTGTGACACCGTTACACTATACAACCAACTGTGACATGTTACGCTATACAACCAACTGTGACATGTTACACTATACAACCAACTGTGACACGTTACGCTATACAACCAACTGTGACACGTTACACTATACAACCAACTGTGACATGTTACACTATACAACCAACTGTGACACCGTTACACTATACAACCAACTGTGACACCGTTACACTATACAACCAACTGTGACACCGTTACACTATACAACCAACTGTGACATGTTACGCTATACAACCAACTGTGACATGTTACACTATACAACCAACTGTGACACCGTTACACTATACAACCAAATGTGACATGTTACACTATACAACCAACTGTGACATGTTACACTATACAACCAACTGTGACACCGTTACACTATACAACCAACTGTTACACTATACAACCAACTGTGACATGTTACACTATACAACCAACTGTGACATGTTACACTATACAACCAACTGTGACATGTTACACTATACAACCAACTGTGACATGTTACACTATACAACCAACTGTGACATGTTACACTATACAACCAACTGTGACACCGTTTACACATACAACAACTGTGACATGTTACACTATACAACCAACTGTGACATGTTACACTATACAACCAACTGTGACATGTTACACTATACAACCAACTGTGACATGTTACGCTATACAACCAACTGTGACATGTTACGCTATACAACCAACTGTGACATGTTACACTATACAACCAACTGTGACATGTTACGCTATACAACCAACTGTGACATGTTACGCTATACAACCAACTGTGACATGTTACACTATACAACCAACTGTGACATGTTACGCTATACAACCAACTGTGACATGTTACGCTATACAACCAACTGTGACATGTTACACTATACAACCAACTGTGACATGTTACGCTATACAACCAACTGTGACATGTTACGCTATACAACCAACTGTGACATGTTACGCTATACAACCAACTGTGACACCGTTACACTATACAACCAACTGTGACATGTTACACTATACAACCAACTGTGACATGTTACACTATACAACCAACTGTGACATGTTACGCTATACAACCAACTGTGACATGTTACGCTATACAACCAACTGTGACATGTTACACTATACAACCAACTGTGACATGTTACACTATACAACCAACTGTGACATGTTACACTATACAACCAACTGTGACATGTTACGCTATACAACCAACTGTGACATGTTACACTATACAACCAACTGTGACATGTTACACTATACAACCAACTGTGACATGTTAAACTATACAACCAACTGTGACACCGTTACACTATACAACCAACTGTGACATGTTACACTATACAACCAACTGTGACATGTTACACTATACAACCAACTGTGACACCGTTACACTATACAACCAACTGTGACATGTTACGCTATACAACCAACTGTGACATGTTACACTATACAACCAACTGTGACACGTTACACTATACAACCAACTGTGACACCGTTACACTATACAACCAACTGTGACATGTTACACTATACAACCAACTGTGACATGTTACACTATACAACCAACTGTGACACCGTTACACTATACAACCAACTGTGACATGTTACACTATACAACCAACTGTGACATGTTACGCTATACAACCAACTGTGACACCGTTACGCTATACAACCAACTGTGACATGTTACACTATACAACCAACTGTGACATGTTACACTATACAACCAACTGTGACATGTTGCACTATACAACCAACTGTGACACCGTTACACTATACAACCAACTGTGACATGTTACACTATACAACCAACTGTGACACCGTTACACTATACAACCAACTGTGACACCGTTACACTATACAACCAACTGTGACATGTTACACTATACAACCAACTGTGACATGTTACGCTATACAACCAACTGTGACACCGTTACACTATACAACCAACTGTGACATGTTACGCTATACAACCAACTGTGACACCGTTACACTATACAACCAACTGTGACATGTTACGCTATACAACCAACTGTGACACCGTTACACTATACAACCAACTGTGACATGTTACGCTATACAACCAACTGTGACATGTTACACTATACAACCAACTGTGACACCGTTACACTATACAACCAACTGTGACATGTTACACTATACAACCAACTGTGACATGTTACGCTATACAACCAACTGTGACACCGTTACACTATACAACCAACTGTGACATGTTACACTATACAACCAACTGTGACATGTTACACTATACAACCAACTGTGACATGTTACGCTATACAACCAACTGTGACATGTTACGCTATACAACCAACTGTGACATGTTACACTATACAACCAACTGTGACATGTTACACTATACAACCAACTGTGACATGTTACACTATACAACCAACTGTGACATGTTACGCTATACAACCAACTGTGACACCGTTACGCTATACAACCAACTGTGACATGTTACACTATACAACCAACTGTGACATGTTACGCTATACAACCAACTGTGACATGTTACACTATACAACCAACTGTGACACCGTTACGCTATACAACCAACTGTGACATGTTACACTATACAACCAACTGTGACATGTTACGCTATACAACCAACTGTGACACCGTTACGCTATACAACCAACTGTGACATGTTACACTATACAACCAACTGTGACATGTTACACTATACAACCAACTGTGACATGTTACACTATACAACCAACTGTGACATGTTACGCTATACAACCAACTGTGACATGTTACACTATACAACCAACTGTGACACCGTTACACTATACAACCAATTGTGACATGTTACGCTATACAACCAACTGTGACACCGTTACGCTATACAACCAACTGTGACATGTTACACTATACAACCAACTGTGACATGTTACACTATACAACCAACTGTGACATGTTACACTATACAACCAACTGTGACACCGTTACACTATACAACCAACTGTGACATGTTACACTATACAACCAACTGTGACACCGTTACACTATACAACCAACTGTGACACCGTTACACTATACAACCAACTGTGACATGTTACACTATACAACCAACTGTGACATGTTACGCTATACAACCAACTGTGACACCGTTACACTATACAACCAACTGTGACATGTTACGCTATACAACCAACTGTGACACCGTTACACTATACAACCAACTGTGACATGTTACGCTATACAACCAACTGTGACACCGTTACACTATACAACCAACTGTGACATGTTACACTATACAACCAACTGTGACATGTTACACTATACAACCAACTGTGACACCGTTACACTATACAACCAACTGTGACATGTTACACTATACAACCAACTGTGACATGTTATACAACCAACTGTGACACCGTTACACTATACAACCAACTGTGACATGTTACACTATACAACCAACTGTGACATGTTACACTATACAACCAACTGTGACATGTTACGCTATACAACCAACTGTGACATGTTACACTATACAACCAACTGTGACATGTTACACTATACAACCAACTGTGACATGTTACACTATACAACCAACTGTGACATGTTACACTATACAACCAACTGTGACATGTTACGCTATACAACCAACTGTGACACCGTTACGCTATACAACCAACTGTGACATGTTACACTATACAACCAACTGTGACATGTTACGCTATACAACCAACTGTGACATGTTACACTATACAACCAACTGTGACACCGTTACGCTATACAACCAACTGTGACATGTTACACTATACAACCAACTGTGACATGTTACGCTATACAACCAACTGTGACACCGTTACGCTATACAACCAACTGTGACATGTTACACTATACAACCAACTGTGACATGTTACACTATACAACCAACTGTGACATGTTACACTATACAACCAACTGTGACATGTTACGCTATACAACCAACTGTGACATGTTACACTATACAACCAACTGTGACACCGTTACACTATACAACCAATTGTGACATGTTACGCTATACAACCAACTGTGACACCGTTACACTATACAACCAACTGTGACATGTTACACTATACAACCAACTGTGACATGTTACACTATACAACCAACTGTGACATGTTACGCTATACAACCAACTGTGACACCGTTACGCTATACAACCAACTGTGACATGTTACACTATACAACCAACTGTGACATGTTACGCTATACAACCAACTGTGACATGTTACACTATACAACCAACTGTGACATGTTACACTATACAACCAACTGTGACATGTTACACTATACAACCAACTGTGACATGTTACACTATACAACCAACTGTGACATGTTACACTATACAACCAACTGTGACATGTTACACTATACAACCAACTGTGACACCGTTACACTATACAACCAACTGTGACATGTTACACTATACAACCAACTGTGACATGTTACACTATACAACCAACTGTGACATGTTACACTATACAACCAACTGTGACACCGTTACACTATACAACCAACTGTGACACCGTTACACTATACAACCAACTGTGACATGTTACACTATACAACCAACTGTGACATGTTACGCTATACAACCAACTGTGACATGTTACACTATACAACCAACTGTGACATGTTACACTATACAACCAACTGTGAAATGTTACACTATACAACCAACTGTGACATGTTACGCTATACAACCAACTGTGACATGTTACACTATACAACCAACTGTGACACCGTTACACTATACAACCAACTGTGACATGTTACACTATACAACCAACTGTGACACCGTTACACTATACAACCAACTGTGACACCGTTACACTATACAACCAACTGTGACATGTTACACTATACAACCAACTGTGACATGTTACACTATACAACCAACTGTGACACCGTTACACTATACAACCAACTGTGACATGTTACGCTATACAACCAACTGTGACATGTTACACTATACAACCAACTGTGACACCGTTACACTATACAACCAACTGTGACATGTTACACTATACAACCAACTGTGACATGTTACGCTATACAACCAACTGTGACACCGTTACACTATACAACCAACTGTGACATGTTACACTATACAACCAACTGTGACATGTTACACTATACAACCAACTGTGACATGTTACGCTATACAACCAACTGTGACATGTTACGCTATACAACCAACTGTGACATGTTACACTATACAACCAACTGTGACATGTTACACTATACAACCAACTGTGACATGTTACACTATACAACCAACTGTGACATGTTACGCTATACAACCAACTGTGACACCGTTACGCTATACAACCAACTGTGACATGTTACACTATACAACCAACTGTGACATGTTACGCTATACAACCAACTGTGACATGTTACACTATACAACCAACTGTGACATGTTACGCTATACAACCAACTGTGACACCGTTACACTATACAACCAACTGTGACATGTTACACTATACAACCAACTGTGACATGTTACGCTATACAACCAACTGTGACATGTTACGCTATACAACCAACTGTGACATGTTACACTATACAACCAACTGTGACATGTTACACTATACAACCAACTGTGACATGTTACACTATACAACCAACTGTGACATGTTACGCTATACAACCAACTGTGACACATGTTACGCTATACAACCAACTGTGACATGTTACACTATACAACCAACTGTGACATGTTACGCTATACAACCAACTGTGACATGTTACACTATACAACCAACTGTGACACCGTTACGCTATACAACCAACTGTGACATGTTACACTATACAACCAACTGTGACATGTTACGCTATACAACCAACTGTGACACCGTTACGCTATACAACCAACTGTGACATGTTACACTATACAACCAACTGTGACATGTTACGCTATACAACCAACTGTGACACCGTTACACTATACAACCAACTGTGACATGTTACACTATACAACCAACTGTGACATGTTACACTATACAACCAACTGTGACATGTTACGCTATACAACCAACTGTGACATGTTACGCTATACAACCAACTGTGACATGTTACACTATACAACCAACTGTGACATGTTACACTATACAACCAACTGTGACATGTTACACTATACAACCAACTGTGACATGTTACGCTATACAACCAACTGTGACACCGTTACGCTATACAACCAACTGTGACATGTTACACTATACAACCAACTGTGACATGTTACGCTATACAACCAACTGTGACATGTTACACTATACAACCAACTGTGACATGTTACGCTATACAACCAACTGTGACACCGTTACACTATACAACCAACTGTGACATGTTACACTATACAACCAACTGTGACATGTTACGCTATACAACCAACTGTGACATGTTACGCTATACAACCAACTGTGACATGTTACACTATACAACCAACTGTGACATGTTACACTATACAACCAACTGTGACATGTTACACTATACAACCAACTGTGACATGTTACGCTATACAACCAACTGTGACACCGTTACGCTATACAACCAACTGTGACATGTTACACTATACAACCAACTGTGACATGTTACGCTATACAACCAACTGTGACATGTTACACTATACAACCAACTGTGACACCGTTACGCTATACAACCAACTGTGACATGTTACACTATACAACCAACTGTGACATGTTACGCTATACAACCAACTGTGACACCGTTACGCTATACAACCAACTGTGACATGTTACACTATACAACCAACTGTGACATGTTACACTATACAACCAACTGTGACATGTTACACTATACAACCAACTGTGACATGTTACGCTATACAACCAACTGTGACATGTTACACTATACAACCAACTGTGACACCGTTACACTATACAACCAATTGTGACATGTTACGCTATACAACCAACTGTGACACCGTTACACTATACAACCAACTGTGACATGTTACACTATACAACCAACTGTGACATGTTACACTATACAACCAACTGTGACATGTTACGCTATACAACCAACTGTGACACCGTTACGCTATACAACCAACTGTGACATGTTACACTATACAACCAACTGTGACATGTTACGCTATACAACCAACTGTGACATGTTACACTATACAACCAACTGTGACATGTTACGCTATACAACCAACTGTGACATGTTACACTATACAACCAACTGTGACATGTTACACTATACAACCAACTGTGACATGTTACACTATACAACCAACTGTGACATGTTACACTATACAACCAACTGTGACACCGTTACACTATACAACCAACTGTGACATGTTACACTATACAACCAACTGTGACATGTTACACTATACAACCAACTGTGACACCGTTACACTATACAACCAACTGTGACACCGTTACACTATACAACCAACTGTGACACCGTTACACTATACAACCAACTGTGACATGTTACACTATACAACCAACTGTGACATGTTACGCTATACAACCAACTGTGACATGTTACACTATACAACCAACTGTGACATGTTACACTATACAACCAACTGTGAAATGTTACACTATACAACCAACTGTGACATGTTACGCTATACAACCAACTGTGACATGTTACACTATACAACCAACTGTGACACCGTTACACTATACAACCAACTGTGACATGTTACACTATACAACCAACTGTGACACCGTTACACTATACAACCAACTGTGACACCGTTACACTATACAACCAACTGTGACATGTTACACTATACAACCAACTGTGACATGTTACACTATACAACCAACTGTGACACCGTTACACTATACAACCAACTGTGACATGTTACGCTATACAACCAACTGTGACATGTTACACTATACAACCAACTGTGACACCGTTACACTATACAACCAACTGTGACATGTTACACTATACAACCAACTGTGACATGTTACGCTATACAACCAACTGTGACACCGTTACACTATACAACCAACTGTGACATGTTACACTATACAACCAACTGTGACATGTTACACTATACAACCAACTGTGACATGTTACGCTATACAACCAACTGTGACATGTTACACTATACAACCAACTGTGACATGTTACACTATACAACCAACTGTGACATGTTACACTATACAACCAACTGTGACATGTTACACTATACAACCAACTGTGACATGTTACGCTATACAACCAACTGTGACACCGTTACGCTATACAACCAACTGTGACATGTTACACTATACAACCAACTGTGACATGTTACGCTATACAACCAACTGTGACATGTTACACTATACAACCAACTGTGACACCGTTACGCTATACAACCAACTGTGACATGTTACACTATACAACCAACTGTGACATGTTACGCTATACAACCAACTGTGACACCGTTACGCTATACAACCAACTGTGACATGTTACACTATACAACCAACTGTGACATGTTACACTATACAACCAACTGTGACATGTTACACTATACAACCAACTGTGACATGTTACGCTATACAACCAACTGTGACATGTTACACTATACAACCAACTGTGACACCGTTACACTATACAACCAATTGTGACATGTTACGCTATACAACCAACTGTGACACCGTTACACTATACAACCAACTGTGACATGTTACACTATACAACCAACTGTGACATGTTACACTATACAACCAACTGTGACATGTTACGCTATACAACCAACTGTGACACCGTTACGCTATACAACCAACTGTGACATGTTACACTATACAACCAACTGTGACATGTTACGCTATACAACCAACTGTGACATGTTACACTATACAACCAACTGTGACATGTTACACTATACAACCAACTGTGACATGTTACACTATACAACCAACTGTGACATGTTACACTATACAACCAACTGTGACATGTTACACTATACAACCAACTGTGACATGTTACACTATACAACCAACTGTGACACCGTTACACTATACAACCAACTGTGACATGTTACACTATACAACCAACTGTGACATGTTACACTATACAACCAACTGTGACACCGTTACACTATACAACCAACTGTGACACCGTTACACTATACAACCAACTGTGACACCGTTACACTATACAACCAACTGTGACATGTTACACTATACAACCAACTGTGACATGTTACGCTATACAACCAACTGTGACATGTTACACTATACAACCAACTGTGACATGTTACACTATACAACCAACTGTGAAATGTTACACTATACAACCAACTGTGACATGTTACGCTATACAACCAACTGTGACATGTTACACTATACAACCAACTGTGACACCGTTACACTATACAACCAACTGTGACATGTTACACTATACAACCAACTGTGACACCGTTACACTATACAACCAACTGTGACACCGTTACACTATACAACCAACTGTGACATGTTACACTATACAACCAACTGTGACATGTTACACTATACAACCAACTGTGACACCGTTACACTATACAACCAACTGTGACATGTTACACTATACAACCAACTGTGACATGTTACACTATACAACCAACTGTGACATGTTACACTATACAACCAACTGTGACACCGTTACACTATACAACCAACTGTGACATGTTACACTATACAACCAACTGTGACATGTTACACTATACAACCAACTGTGACACCGTTACACTATACAACCAACTGTGACATGTTACACTATACAACCAACTGTGACACCGTTACACTATACAACCAACTGTGACATGTTACACTATACAACCAACTGTGACATGTTACGCTATACAACCAACTGTGACACCGTTACGCTATACAACCAACTGTGACATGTTACACTATACAACCAACTGTGACACCGTTACACTATACAACCAACTGTGACATGTTACACTATACAACCAACTGTGACATGTTACGCTATACAACCAACTGTGACATGTTACACTATACAACCAACTGTGACATGTTACGCTATACAACCAACTGTGACATGTTACGCTATACAACCAACTGTGACATGTTGCGCTATACAACCAACTGTGACATGTTACACTATACAACCAACTGTGACATGTTACGCTATACAACCAACTGTGACATGTTACACTATACAACCAACTGTGACATGTTACACTATACAACCAACTGTGACATGTTACACTATACAACCAACTGTGACACCGTTACACTATACAACCAACTGTGACATGTTACACTATACAACCAACTGTGACATGTTACACTATACAACCAACTGTGACATGTTACACTATACAACCAACTGTGACACCGTTACACTATACAACCAACTGTGACATGTTACACTATACAACCAACTGTGACACCGTTACACTATACAACCAACTGTGACACCGTTACACTATACAACCAACTGTGACACCGTTACACTATACAACCAACTGTGACATGTTACACTATACAACCAACTGTGACACCGTTACACTATACAACCAACTGTGACACCGTTACACTATACAACCAACTGTGACACCGTTACACTATACAACCAACTGTGACACCGTTACACTATACAACCAACTGTGACATGTTACACTATACAACCAACTGTGACATGTTACACTATACAACCAACTGTGACACGTTACACTATACAACCAACTGTGACATGTTACGCTATACAACCAACTGTGACACCGTTACACTATACAACCAACTGTGACACCGTTACACTATACAACCAACTGTGACACCGTTACACTATACAACCAACTGTGACATGTTACGCTATACAACCAACTGTGACATGTTACACTATACAACCAACTGTGACACCGTTACACTATACAACCAAATGTGACATGTTACACTATACAACGAACTGTGACATGTTACACTATACAACCAACTGTGACATGTTACACTATACAACCAACTGTGACACCGTTACACTATACAACCAACTGTGACATGTTACACTATACAACCAACTGTGACATGTTACACTATACAACCAACTGTGACATGTTACACTATACAACCAACTGTGACATGTTACACTATACAACCAACTGTGACATGTTACACTATACAACCAACTGTGACATGTTACACTATACAACCAACTGTGACACCGTTACACTATACAACCAACTGTGACATGTTACACTATACAACCAACTGTGACATGTTACACTATACAACCAACTGTGACACCGTTACACTATACAACCAACTGTGACATGTTACACTATACAACCAACTGTGACATGTTACACTATACAACCAACTGTGACATGTTACACTATACAACCAACTGTGACACCGTTACACTATACAACCAACTGTGACATGTTACACTATACAACCAACTGTGACATGTTACACTATACAACCAACTGTGACACCGTTACACTATACAACCAACTGTGACATGTTACACTATACAACCAACTGTGACATGTTACGCTATACAACCAACTGTGACACCGTTACGCTATACAACCAACTGTGACATGTTACACTATACAACCAACTGTGACACCGTTACACTATACAACCAACTGTGACATGTTACACTATACAACCAACTGTGACATGTTACGCTATACAACCAACTGTGACATGTTACACTATACAACCAACTGTGACATGTTACGCTATACAACCAACTGTGACATGTTACGCTATACAACCAACTGTGACATGTTGCGCTATACAACCAACTGTGACATGTTACACTATACAACCAACTGTGACATGTTACGCTATACAACCAACTGTGACATGTTACACTATACAACCAACTGTGACATGTTACACTATACAACCAACTGTGACATGTTACACTATACAACCAACTGTGACACCGTTACACTATACAACCAACTGTGACATGTTACACTATACAACCAACTGTGACATGTTACACTATACAACCAACTGTGACATGTTACACTATACAACCAACTGTGACACCGTTACACTATACAACCAACTGTGACATGTTACACTATACAACCAACTGTGACACCGTTACACTATACAACCAACTGTGACACCGTTACACTATACAACCAACTGTGACACCGTTACACTATACAACCAACTGTGACATGTTACACTATACAACCAACTGTGACACCGTTACACTATACAACCAACTGTGACACCGTTACACTATACAACCAACTGTGACACCGTTACACTATACAACCAACTGTGACACCGTTACACTATACAACCAACTGTGACATGTTACACTATACAACCAACTGTGACATGTTACACTATACAACCAACTGTGACACGTTACACTATACAACCAACTGTGACATGTTACGCTATACAACCAACTGTGACACCGTTACACTATACAACCAACTGTGACACCGTTACACTATACAACCAACTGTGACACCGTTACACTATACAACCAACTGTGACATGTTACGCTATACAACCAACTGTGACATGTTACACTATACAACCAACTGTGACACCGTTACACTATACAACCAACTGTGACATGTTACGCTATACAACCAACTGTGACATGTTACACTATACAACCAACTGTGACACCGTTACACTATACAACCAAATGTGACATGTTACACTATACAACCAACTGTGACATGTTACACTATACAACCAACTGTGACACCGTTACACTATACAACCAACTGTGACATGTTACACTATACAACCAACTGTGACACCGTTACACTATACAACCAACTGTGACATGTTACACTATACAACCAACTGTGACATGTTACACTATACAACCAACTGTGACATGTTACACTATACAACCAACTGTGACATGTTACACTATACAACCAACTGTGACACCGTTACACTATACAACCAACTGTGACATGTTACGCTATACAACCAACTGTGACATGTTACACTATACAACCAACTGTGACATGTTACGCTATACAACCAACTGTGACATGTTACGCTATACAACCAACTGTGACATGTTACGCTATACAACCAACTGTGACATGTTACACTATACAACCAACTGTGACATGTTACGCTATACAACCAACTGTGACATGTTACGCTATACAACCAACTGTGACATGTTACACTATACAACCAACTGTGACATGTTACGCTATACAACCAACTGTGACATGTTACGCTATACAACCAACTGTGACATGTTACACTATACAACCAACTGTGACATGTTACGCTATACAACCAACTGTGACATGTTACGCTATACAACCAACTGTGACATGTTACGCTATACAACCAACTGTGACACCGTTACACTATACAACCAACTGTGACATGTTACACTATACAACCAACTGTGACATGTTACACTATACAACCAACTGTGACATGTTACGCTATACAACCAACTGTGACATGTTACGCTATACAACCAACTGTGACATGTTACACTATACAACCAACTGTGACATGTTACACTATACAACCAACTGTGACATGTTACACTATACAACCAACTGTGACATGTTACACTATACAACCAACTGTGACATGTTACGCTATACAACCAACTGTGACATGTTACACTATACAACCAACTGTGACATGTTACACTATACAACCAACTGTGACACCGTTACACTATACAACCAACTGTGACATGTTACGCTATACAACCAACTGTGACATGTTACACTATACAACCAACTGTGACACGTTACACTATACAACCAACTGTGACACCGTTACACTATACAACCAACTGTGACATGTTACACTATACAACCAACTGTGACATGTTACACTATACAACCAACTGTGACACCGTTACACTATACAACCAACTGTGACATGTTACACTATACAACCAACTGTGACATGTTACGCTATACAACCAACTGTGACACCGTTACGCTATACAACCAACTGTGACATGTTACACTATACAACCAACTGTGACATGTTACACTATACAACCAACTGTGACATGTTACACTATACAACCAACTGTGACACCGTTACACTATACAACCAACTGTGACATGTTACACTATACAACCAACTGTGACACCGTTACACTATACAACCAACTGTGACACCGTTACACTATACAACCAACTGTGACATGTTACACTATACAACCAACTGTGACATGTTACGCTATACAACCAACTGTGACACCGTTACACTATACAACCAACTGTGACATGTTACACTATACAACCAACTGTGACATGTTACACTATACAACCAACTGTGACATGTTACGCTATACAACCAACTGTGACATGTTACGCTATACAACCAACTGTGACATGTTACACTATACAACCAACTGTGACATGTTACGCTATACAACCAACTGTGACATGTTACGCTATACAACCAACTGTGACACCGTTACACTATACAACCAACTGTGACATGTTACACTATACAACCAACTGTGACACCGTTACACTATACAACCAACTGTGACATGTTACACTATACAACCAACTGTGACATGTTACGCTATACAACCAACTGTGACACCGTTACACTATACAACCAACTGTGACATGTTACACTATACAACCAACTGTGACATGTTACACTATACAACCAACTGTGACATGTTACGCTATACAACCAACTGTGACATGTTACGCTATACAACCAACTGTGACATGTTACACTATACAACCAACTGTGACATGTTACACTATACAACCAACTGTGACATGTTACACTATACAACCAACTGTGACATGTTACGCTATACAACCAACTGTGACACCGTTACGCTATACAACCAACTGTGACATGTTACACTATACAACCAACTGTGACATGTTACGCTATACAACCAACTGTGACATGTTACACTATACAACCAACTGTGACACCGTTACGCTATACAACCAACTGTGACATGTTACACTATACAACCAACTGTGACATGTTACGCTATACAACCAACTGTGACACCGTTACGCTATACAACCAACTGTGACATGTTACACTATACAACCAACTGTGACATGTTACACTATACAACCAACTGTGACATGTTACACTATACAACCAACTGTGACATGTTACGCTATACAACCAACTGTGACATGTTACACTATACAACCAACTGTGACACCGTTACACTATACAACCAATTGTGACATGTTACGCTATACAACCAACTGTGACACCGTTACACTATACAACCAACTGTGACATGTTACACTATACAACCAACTGTGACATGTTACACTATACAACCAACTGTGACATGTTACGCTATACAACCAACTGTGACACCGTTACGCTATACAACCAACTGTGACATGTTACACTATACAACCAACTGTGACATGTTACGCTATACAACCAACTGTGACATGTTACACTATACAACCAACTGTGACATGTTACACTATACAACCAACTGTGACATGTTACACTATACAACCAACTGTGACATGTTACACTATACAACCAACTGTGACATGTTACACTATACAACCAACTGTGACATGTTACACTATACAACCAACTGTGACACCGTTACACTATACAACCAACTGTGACATGTTACACTATACAACCAACTGTGACATGTTACACTATACAACCAACTGTGACACCGTTACACTATACAACCAACTGTGACATGTTACGCTATACAACCAACTGTGACACGTTACACTATACAACCAACTGTGACACGTTACACTATACAACCAACTGTGACACCGTTACACTATACAACCAACTGTGACATGTTACACTATACAACCAACTGTGACATGTTACACTATACAACCA
Source organism: Oncorhynchus nerka (assembly GCF_034236695.1). Lineage (NCBI taxonomy): Eukaryota > Metazoa > Chordata > Actinopteri > Salmoniformes > Salmonidae > Oncorhynchus > Oncorhynchus nerka. The sequence goes on from NC_088417.1 coordinate 91,869,522, forward strand.
ACTGTGACACCGTTACACTATACAACCAACTGTGACATGTTACACTATACAACCAACTGTGACATGTTACGCTATACAACCAACTGTGACACCGTTACACTATACAACCAACTGTGACATGTTACACTATACAACCAACTGTGACATGTTACACTATACAACCAACTGTGACATGTTACGCTATACAACCAACTGTGACATGTTACGCTATACAACCAACTGTGACATGTTACACTATACAACCAACTGTGACATGTTACACTATACAACCAACTGTGACATGTTACACTATACAACCAACTGTGACATGTTACGCTATACAACCAACTGTGACACCGTTACACTATACAACCAACTGTGACATGTTACGCTATACAACCAACTGTGACATGTTACACTATACAACCAACTGTGACATGTTACACTATACAACCAACTGTGACATGTTACACTATACAACCAACTGTGACATGTTACACTATACAACCAACTGTGACATGTTACACTATACAACCAACTGTGACATGTTACACTATACAACCAACTGTGACACCGTTACACTATACAACCAACTGTGACATGTTACACTATACAACCAACTGTGACATGTTACACTATACAACCAACTGTGACACCGTTACACTATACAACCAACTGTGACATGTTACGCTATACAACCAACTGTGACATGTTACACTATACAACCAACTGTGACACGTTACACTATACAACCAACTGTGACACCGTTACACTATACAACCAACTGTGACATGTTACACTATACAACCAACTGTGACATGTTACACTATACAACCAACTGTGACACCGTTACACTATACAACCAACTGTGACATGTTACACTATACAACCAACTGTGACACCGTTACGCTATACAACCAACTGTGACACCGTTACACTATACAACCAACTGTGACATGTTACACTATACAACCAACTGTGACATGTTACACTATACAACCAACTGTGACACCGTTACACTATACAACCAACTGTGACATGTTACACTATACAACCAACTGTGACACCGTTACGCTATACAACCAACTGTGACATGTTACACTATACAACCAACTGTGACATGTTACGCTATACAACCAACTGTGACATGTTACACTATACAACCAACTGTGACATGTTACACTATACAACCAACTGTGACACCGTTACACTATACAACCAACTGTGACACCGTTACACTATACAACCAACTGTGACACCGTTACACTATACAACCAACTGTGACACCGTTACACTATACAACAAACTGTGACATGTTACACTATACAACCAACTGTGACATGTTACGCTATACAACCAACTGTGACACCGTTACACTATACAACCAACTGTGACATGTTACGCTATACAACCAACTGTGACACCGTTACACTATACAACCAACTGTGACATGTTACGCTATACAACCAACTGTGACATGTTACACTATACAACCAACTGTGACATGTTACGCTATACAACCAACTGTGACATGTTACGCTATACAACCAACTGTGACATGTTACACTATACAACCAACTGTGACATGTTACACTATACAACCAACTGTGACATGTTACGCTATACAACCAACTGTGACATGTTACGCTATACAACCAACTGTGACATGTTACGCTATACAACCAACTGTGACATGTTACACTATACAACCAACTGTGACATGTTACACTATACAACCAACTGTGACATGTTACGCTATACAACCAACTGTGACACCGTTACGCTATACAACCAACTGTGACATGTTACACTATACAACCAACTGTGACATGTTACGCTATACAACCAACTGTGACATGTTACACTATACAACCAACTGTGACATGTTACGCTATACAACCAACTGTGACATGTTACACTATACAACCAACTGTGACACCGTTACACTATACAACCAACTGTGACATGTTACACTATACAACCAACTGTGACATGTTACACTATACAACCAACTGTGACATGTTACACTATACAACCAACTGTGACATGTTACGCTATACAACCAACTGTGACATGTTACGCTATACAACCAACTGTGACATGTTACACTATACAACCAACTGTGACATGTTACACTATACAACCAACTGTGACATGTTACACTATACAACCAACTGTGACATGTTACGCTATACAACCAACTGTGACACCGTTACGCTATACAACCAACTGTGACATGTTACACTATACAACCAACTGTGACATGTTACTCTATACAACCAACTGTGACATGTTACACTATACAACCAACTGTGACATGTTACGCTATACAACCAACTGTGACATGTTACACTATACAACCAACTGTGACACCGTTACACTATACAACCAACTGTGACATGTTACACTATACAACCAACTGTGACACCGTTACACTATACAACCAACTGTGACATGTTACACTATACAACCAACTGTGACATGTTACACTATACAACCAACTGTGACACCGTTACACTATACAACCAACTGTGACATGTTACGCTATACAACCAACTGTGACATGTTACACTATACAACCAACTGTGACACGTTGCACTATACAACCAACTGTGACACCGTTACGCTATACAACCAACTGTGACATGTTACACTATACAACCAACTGTGACATGTTACACTATACAACCAACTGTGACACCGTTACACTATACAACCAACTGTGACATGTTACACTATACAACCAACTGTGACATGTTACGCTATACAACCAACTGTGACACCGTTACGCTATACAACCAACTGTGACATGTTACACTATACAACCAACTGTGACATGTTACACTATACAACCAACTGTGACATGTTACACTATACAACCAACTGTGACACCGTTACACTATACAACCAACTGTGACATGTTACACTATACAACCAACTGTGACACCGTTACACTATACAACCAACTGTGACACCGTTACACTATACAACCAACTGTGACACCGTTACACTATACAACCAACTGTGACACCGTTACACTATACAACCAACTGTGACATGTTACGCTATACAACCAACTGTGACACCGTTACGCTATACAACCAACTGTGACACCGTTACACTATACAACCAACTGTGACATGTTACACTATACAACCAACTGTGACATGTTACACTATACAACCAACTGTGACATGTTACGCTATACAACCAACTGTGACATGTTACGCTATACAACCAACTGTGACATGTTACACTATACAACCAACTGTGACATGTTACACTATACAACCAACTGTGACATGTTACACTATACAACCAACTGTGACATGTTACGCTATACAACCAACTGTGACACCGTTACGCTATACAACCAACTGTGACATGTTACACTATACAACCAACTGTGACATGTTACGCTATACAACCAACTGTGACATGTTACACTATACAACCAACTGTGACATGTTACACTATACAACCAACTGTGACATGTTACGCTATACAACCAACTGTGACATGTTACACTATACAACCAACTGTGACACGTTACACTATACAACCAACTGTGACACCGTTACACTATACAACCAACTGTGACATGTTACACTATACAACCAACTGTGACATGTTACACTATACAACCAACTGTGACACCGTTACACTATACAACCAACTGTGACATGTTACGCTATACAACCAACTGTGACATGTTACACTATACAACCAACTGTGACATGTTACACTATACAACCAACTGTGACACCGTTACACTATACAACCAACTGTGACACCGTTACACTATACAACCAACTGTGACATGTTACACTATACAACCAACTGTGACACGTTACACTATACAACCAACTGTGACACCGTTACACTATACAACCAACTGTGACATGTTACACTATACAACCAACTGTGACATGTTACACTATACAACCAACTGTGACACCGTTACACTATACAACCAACTGTGACATGTTACACTATACAACCAACTGTGACATGTTACGCTATACAACCAACTGTGACACCGTTACGCTATACAACCAACTGTGACATGTTACACTATACAACCAACTGTGACATGTTACACTATACAACCAACTGTGACACCGTTACACTATACAACCAACTGTGACACCGTTACACTATACAACCAACTGTGACATGTTACACTATACAACCAACTGTGACACCGTTACACTATACAACCAACTGTGACACCGTTACACTATACAACCAACTGTGACATGTTACACTATACAACCAACTGTGACATGTTACACTATACAACCAACTGTGACATGTTACGCTATACAACCAACTGTGACATGTTACGCTATACAACCAACTGTGACATGTTACACTATACAACCAACTGTGACATGTTACACTATACAACCAACTGTGACATGTTACACTATACAACCAACTGTGACATGTTACGCTATACAACCAACTGTGACACCGTTACGCTATACAACCAACTGTGACATGTTACTCTATACAACCAACTGTGACATGTTACGCTATACAACCAACTGTGACATGTTACACTATACAACCAACTGTGACATGTTACACTATACAACCAACTGTGACATGTTACGCTATACAACCAACTGTGACATGTTACACTATACAACCAACTGTGACACGTTACACTATACAACCAACTGTGACACCGTTACACTATACAACCAACTGTGACATGTTACACTATACAACCAACTGTGACATGTTACACTATACAACCAACTGTGACACCGTTACACTATACAACCAACTGTGACATGTTACGCTATACAACCAACTGTGACATGTTACACTATACAACCAACTGTGACATGTTACACTATACAACCAACTGTGACACCGTTACACTATACAACCAACTGTGACACCGTTACACTATACAACCAACTGTGACATGTTACACTATACAACCAACTGTGACATGTTACGCTATACAACCAACTGTGACACCGTTACACTATACAACCAACTGTGACATGTTACACTATACAACCAACTGTGACATGTTACACTATACAACCAACTGTGACATGTTACGCTATACAACCAACTGTGACATGTTACGCTATACAACCAACTGTGACATGTTACACTATACAACCAACTGTGACATGTTACACTATACAACCAACTGTGACATGTTACACTATACAACCAACTGTGACATGTTACACTATACAACCAACTGTGACATGTTACACTATACAACCAACTGTGACACCGTTACACTATACAACCAACTGTGACACCGTTACACTATACAACCAACTGTGACATGTTACACTATACAACCAACTGTGACATGTTACGCTATACAACCAACTGTGACATGTTACGCTATACAACCAACTGTGACATGTTACACTATACAACCAACTGTGACATGTTACGCTATACAACCAACTGTGACATGTTACGCTATACAACCAACTGTGACATGTTACGCTATACAACCAACTGTGACATGTTACGCTATACAACCAACTGTGACATGTTACGCTATACAACCAACTGTGACATGTTACGCTATGGCCCTGGGTTGGTTAAGTTTGTTGCTGCTAGTGAGTACACTTTTATAGTCAGACACAAGTTAGCACGAGTTAGCTACAGTAGCTGCATCCAATATTTATTTGTGCCCTAGACATGGGTTGCACCACTGTTTCACCACTGTTTCGTCAAAATGACCCTACCTTAGTGACATTGCTTAAGTAGTCAAATAATTAGTAGGAAACACCTTTTCCATATTATGATTTTGTCAAATGTAAACATCCACCTAATTATGATAACATTTGAAAAAAATTATAATGTGAATTGGACATTTGTTTTTTGAACATCACACTCTGGGGCGGCAGGGTAGCCTAGTGGTTAGAGTGTTGGACTAGTAACCGAAAGGTTGCAAGTTCGAATCCCTGAGCTGACAAGGTACAAATCTGTAGTTCTGCCCCTGAACAGGCAGTTAACCCACTGTTCCTAGGCTGTCATTGAAAATAAGAATTTGTTCTTACATTTACATTACATTTAAGTCATTTAGCAGACGCTCTTATCCAGAGCGACTTACAAATTGGTGCGTTCACCTTAAGACATCCAGTGGAACAGCCACTTTACAATAGTGCATCTAAATCTTTTAAGGGGGGTGAGAAGGATTACTTTATCCTATCCTAGGTATTCCTTAAAGAGGTGGACTTATCATAACAGCTGGGTGCAGTATATCCTCTAGCCCTTCATAAATAAGATCTAGAACCAAACAGACTTTCAGCATCATCATGAGAACTCACTGACTGAACCGAATAATTGGACATGTGCACCTGTAGCATACCTATGCTGCCTTGAAATGTGGGCGGTAGAAGAGGATCTTAATGTAAAGGCCACAGTCAGAATGGGCATTTGACCTTTTCTCTTTATGAAACACGTGACCTTAGACGAGCTAGAAGATCCTTCAGATCAAGGCATTGTTTCTGACAAAGACGATTTCCCCACGTAAACGGCCCTTGCATTGTGTCACATTGTGATGCAGCAGACTCTCTATGATGATGACGACGCATATGACTTTTAAAAGCATTGTTTTGTAAAATGAGATTTGCAGCTAACCATGCAGCATACATATTGGCCATTTGCTTCATGTCGGTGTAATTACTGATGATCCACATAACCTCGTAATGTTTTAACAGTGAGGCCACAGGGACAACATGCCAATTCTATGTTCCCAGTTTCTCTATATTTGACTTACCTGTAACAAAGAAAAAAAAGTAGCTTGTAGATTTTAATCTAGGTTCCAATTAACTACTGAAGGGACAACAGCGATACTTTCTTTGTACTTCCATGTTAAGCTACTCAGAATGCTAAACTAAGCTTAGCTATGAATCTTACTCCAGTTTGAGGATTGCAGGGAATTTCCTCAATTCTAATTCAAGGAACTGTTGGTGTTTGGAAAAAAACACACTACATTATATATATATACTATTACACACAGTTATAAAACACACTACATTATATATATATACTATTACACACAGTTATAAATATTACAACAGACACACACAGTGGTATAACACCATTATAACAGACACAGTGATATAACACCGTTATAACAGACACAGTGATATAACACCATTATAACAGACACAGTGGTATAACACCATTATAACAGACACAGTGATATAACACCATTATAACAGACACAGTGGTATAACACCATTATAACAGACACAGTGGTATAACACCATTATAACAGACACAGTGGTATAACACCATTATAACAGACACAGTGGTATAACACCATTATAACAGACACAGTGGTATAACACCATTATAACCGACACCGTGATATAACACCGTTATAACAGACACAGTGATATAACACCATTATAACAGACACAGTGGTATAACACCATTATAACAGACACAGTGATATAACACCATTATAACAGACACAGTGGTATAACACCATTATAACAGACACAGTGATATAACACCATTATAACAGACACAGTGGTATAACACCATTATAACAGACACAGTGATATAACACCATTATAACAGACACAGTGGTATAACACCGTTATAACAGACACCGTGGGGGTATAACACCATTATAACAGACACAGTGGTATAACACCATTATAACAGACACAGTGGTATAACACCATTATAACAGACACAGTGATATAACACCCTGTGATGTGTGTATTAATATGTACCCTCCATCTCTCAGAACACTGCTTGGAGAACTCTGTGTTATAACACCGTTATAACAGCCACCGTGGGGGTATAACACCCTGTGATGTGTGTATTAATATGTACCCTCCATCTCTCAGAACACTGCTTGGAGAACTCGGTGGTATAACACCGTTATAACAGACACCGTGGGGGTATAACACCCTGTGATGTGTGTATTAATATGTACCCTCCATCTCTCAGAACACTGCTTGGAGAACTCGGTGGTATAACACCATTATAACAGACACCGTGGGGGTATAACACCCTGTGATGTGTGTATTAATATGTACCCTCCATCTCTCTGAACACTGCTTGGAGAACTCGGTGGTATAACACCGTTATAACAGACACCGTGGGGGTATAACACCCTGTGATGTGTGTATTAATATGTACCCTCCATCTCTCTGAACACTGCTTGGAGAACTCGGTGGTATAACACCGTTATAACAGACACCGTGGGGGTATAACACCCTGTGATGTGTGTATTAATATGTACCCTCCATCTCTCAGAACACTGCTTGGAGAACTCGGTGGTATAACACCGTTATAACAGACACCGTGGGGGTATAACACCCTGTGATGTGTGTATTAATATGTACCCTCCATCTCTCTGAACACTGCTTGGAGAACTCGGTGGTATAACACCGTTATAACAGACACCGTGGGGGTATAACACCCTGTGATGTGTGTATTAATATGTACCCTCCATCTCTCTGAACACTGCTTGGAGAACTCGGTGGTATAACACCGTTATAACAGACACCGTGGGGGTATAACACCCTGTGATGTGTGTATTAATATGTACCCTCCATCTCTCAGAACACTGCTTGGAGAACTCGGTGGTATAACACCATTATAACAGACACCGTGGGGGTATAACACCCTGTGATGTGTGTATTAATATGTACTTAACTGACTTGCCTAGTTAAATAAAGGTTTTTAAAAAAACTCCCCCTGAGAGACCCTCAGAGAGTGGGGTCATGGCCAGGGATCAGCCATTTCTGACAGTGACCCTGGAACAATTAGGGTTAAGTGCCTTGCTCAAGGGCACATAAACAGATTCGGGCATTTGAACCTGTAACCTTTCAGTTACTGGCCCAACGTTCTTAACCCCTAGGCTGCCAACCACCTTTTTTGCACAATAGTGTCCTTCAGGAAGGCCACGTAAACCACGGTTGTTGGCTGTGCAACGTGCTGGAGTATTTCATGGTCCGTCTCAAATGGCCGTGATCCTTTGACCGCATTGGGGGCGATGAAACAACGGAGGCCAATTCAATGAAGGAAAGCGAAGTAGACAGAGGGGCGATTTGCACGTGGAGCTTGGCATAAAGGGGGTATGATTTGTTGACATAATTGTAATCCAAACACAACCTCCTCGCTGTGATGCACTGAGCTTGAAAACTCTGTTTTAGACAAGACTGACTTTATGGCCAAAATTATCCTATTTACATTTTGTAGTACATTTTGACTCTAGAATAAATGCTTCTGACTCATATCGAAACACAAGCAGTTTTCCAAGGAATTAGTTGGTCACTTTGACCTCTAGTCTGTGAGTCTTTTATTTAAATAAGTTCTTAGTAATCAACATGTTACCCTACCCCACATGTTCAGTACTCTGTTTGTTATTGGCTGTCTGATAGGGAAGGTAATGGTGTGTCCCAGTGGTGGTGGGGACAGGGTAGCATTAGGACAGAGGCTAAGGCTGAACCCAAAGCAAACAGTGTTAGGGGTCAAAGGGTTGCAACACTGACAGGATGACTAGCAATACACGCCAAGTTCCCTCCGCCCATGGGGGAGACACACTGGACAACCACGGACATACAACTGCGTTATGAGATACATGTCTTGCTGCCTGATTTACAGACTCTTCCTGTTGTTGACGCTGTTGAAAGAGTCAAATTGCTGATTTGATCTCTATTTAAAGCCAAGGACGATACTGGTGTAGGTTTGACTCTCTATGTGTAGCCTACTGTCTGTATGTTATGTTCAGCTTGCAGGGAAGAGGCTGGGGTATGACTGGCTAGGTGTTATTCTTATAGGGTTACTCTGGTAGGCTTGATTGAGTCCTTCTGTGTGTATGCAAGGAAATGGTACATTGTGGGCCTGGTGTACAACTCCCCAGTCTTCGCCCCCTACAAAGACAAGCTTAGAGTATCCATGGGCATCCTGACTCCACAGACCAACGCTAACATCCTGATTCCACAAACCAATGGCAACATCCTGACTCCACAGACCAACAAGCAACGTCTATCTCCTGACTCCACAGACCAACGTCAGTGTCAACCTCCTGACTCCACAAACCAATGACAACATCAATCTCCTGACTCCACAGACCAACGTCAATGTCAACCTCACCAAGTCGGCCCAGAGGATAACAGAATGATATACAACACTAGAATGGAAATTGGCATCCAAGCAACCTAACTAAAGGACAGCCACCTGGGTTAGGGTATTGAGGATGTACTAAGATGGATGCATATTCCTACTGTATCATTATGTTCTTTCTCCTTGTGTGAAGATCGTCATGATGCCGCAGTAAGCTCTACGCATACGAAAAGACAGTGATACATGGTGAATTCATTCAATTTTTTTTTATGAGCATGGCCTTATTTCTATTACAGCATATTGGATGACTGTCATTCATATTCTATTCACCCAGTTCACCCAGTTCAATGTAGGCTACTACATGATACTTGAATTTTCCATTTTTCGCTAAATCTGTAAACTTTCATTCATTGGCTGCAATTTATCCGTTTCATTCCATTTTCTTACCCTTAAGAAATGTTTCACCAGAATCGACGGAATGAATGCACCCCTGATCACACATAGATGGACCCCTGATCACACACTGATAAAGATGGTCCTCATAGGAGCCACATAAAAACAACATGATCACTTTTCTCATTGTATAATTCCTTCTCGCATTTACGCGATCTCCTCCTCTCACATCTTCCCTTCACTTGTAGACTTCAGTGCACATTAGCTGTCTATGACCAGGCGAAAAACCTTTTCAAGCCAAACCTTGATATCATAACCGTTAAGAGCTACACAGAGCCTGTATCGTTTTCCCCATATTCGCTAACGTCAGTCAACATAGTTACTAGAACTAACGTGTTAGTAAACCCACTGCAATCATGCAGTACAGTGTACAGTCAGCAGGCAGTTTAGCAGTTACACTAGCCCTTACAAGAGAAGTCCTCTGCTTGCCCTTACAAGAGAAGTCCTCTGCTTGCCCTAACAAGAGAAGGCCTCTGCTTGCCTTAACAAAAGAAATCCCCTGCTTGCCCTAACAACAGAAATCCTCTGCTTGCCCTAACGAGAGAAGGCCTCTGCTTGCCCTAACAACAGAAATCATCTGCTTTCCCTAACGGAGAAGGCTTCTGCTTGCCCTTACAAGAGAAATCCTCTGCTTGCCCTAACGAGAGAAGGCCTCTGCTTGCCCTAACAACAGAAATCCTCTGCTTTCCCTATAACGAGAGAAGGCTTCTGCTTTCCTTAACAAGAGAAATCCTCTGCTTGCCCTTACAAGAGAAATCCTCTGCTTGCCTTAACGAGAGAAGGCCTCTGCTTGCCCTAACAAGAGAAGTCATCTGCTTGCCCTAACGAGATAAATCCTCTGCTTGCCTTAACGAGAGAAATCCTCTGCTTGCCTGAACAAGAGAAGGCCTCTGCTTGCCCTAACAAGAGAAGTCTCTGCTTGCCTTAACGAGAGAAATCCTCTGCTTGCCTTAACAAGAGAGGTCCTCTGCTTGTTCTAACAAGATAAATCCTCTGCTTGATCTAACAACAGAAGTCACCTGCTTGCCCTAATGAGAGAAGTCCTCTGCTTGCCCTAACAAAAGAAGTCCTCTGCTTGCCCTAACAAAATAAGGCCTCTGCTTGCCCTAATGAGAGAAGGCCTCTGCTTGCCCTAATGAGAGAAGGCCTCTGCTTGCCCTAACGAGAGAAGTCCTCTGCTTGCCCTAACGAGAGAAGGCCTCTGCTTGCCCTAACGAGAGAAGGCCTCTGCTTGCCCTAACGAGAGAAGGCCTCTGCTTGCCCTAACGAGAGAAGGCCTCTGCTTGCACTAACGAGAGAAGGACTCTGCTTGCCCTAACGAGAGAAGGCCTCTGCTTGCCCTAACGAGAGAAGGCCTCTGCTTGCCCTAACGAGAGAAGGCCTCTGCTTGCCCTAACGAGAGAAGGCCTCTGCTTGCCCTAACGAGAGAAGGCCTCTGCTTGCCCTAGCGAGAGAAGGCCTCTGCATGCCCTAACGAGAGAAGGCCTCTGCTTGCCCTAACGAGAGAAGGCCTCTGCTTGCCCTAACGAGAGAAGGCCTCTGCTTGCCCTAACGAGAGAAGGCCTCTGCTTGCCCTTACAAGATAAGTCATATGCTTTATGCTTGCCCTAACAAGAGAAGAGCCTTCTCTCAGCATCTTCATAACAAACCAGCATATCTGTTCAAAGTTGGTGATCTTGGTTTCATCTGGGAACTGTTGTGATTCTAAACATAGTGAAAGAGAGAGAGAAATCCCCAACACTGGACAATTGAGGAGTGGAAAAACATGGCCTGGAACATGACCTCAACCCAATAGAGCATCTTTGGGATGAGCTAGAACAGGCTGTTCCCAGCATGAATGTACTGCCGTCCAATCTGCAGCAACTGCATGATGCCATCGCGTCAGCATGGACCAACATTTAGAATGCTCTGAAGAATTCAGGCTGTTCTGGAGGCAAAGGGGGGTTCGACCCAGTACTAGAATGGTGTACCTAATAAACTGGCCGGTGAGTGTATGTGACCATATACAAACATAAGCAAAGTTTGAGATTATTATGTTTTAGTCAAATATTATATCTGTTTGGGCTTCTTGTGGTCGATTTGCAGTCTACAAATGATTTGTCATTATGACCATCTGACCATCCACTCATTAAAAAATCGTCCTATGGCTGAATCTAGTTGATAATCAAAGGATTACAATATTAAAAGTCCTTTGAACATCATCGATCTTTCCAGACTATAACCAGGTGAAGGACATTACGGTAGAGGCGACCAACCAACTACAATGAATATGCAGTGGTCCTGAAGCACAAGAAGATGGACGGAGAGTACACACTGGGGGCTTAATATTTTCCCAGTATTTTACAAATGTTCCATCTCGAGAATAAATCCCTTTTCTCCCGGGTAACCCGGTATGCCCCACCAAAACCCGAAGTGTCATTCAAAAGCATGATAAAGCTTATAAATCTTGTTTCTCATGGTCAGAGTTGCTTACGTGCCTGTTGGCAAACTCCAAGCGGACTATCGTGCCTTTTACTGAGGAGTGGCTTCTGTCTGGCCACTCTACCATAAATCTTTAGCTCTGTCAGAGTGACCTTCGGGTACTTGGTCACCTCCCTGACAAAGGCCCTTCTCCCCCGATTGCTCAGTTTGGTCAAGCGGCCAACTCTAAGAAGAGTCTTGGTGGTTCCAAACTTCTTCCATTTAAGAATGATGGAGGCCACTGTGTTCTTGGGGACCTTCAATGCAGCGGAAATGTTTTTGTACCCTTCCCCAGATCTGTGCCTCGACACAATTCTGTCTCAGAGCTCTACGCACAATTCTTTGACCTCATGGCTTGGTTTTTGCTCTGACATACATTGTCAACTGTGGGATCTTATCTTATCAATTGAATATACCACAGGTATACCACAGGTGGACTCCAATCAAGTTGTAGAAACATCATGATCAATTATCAAATAGGAAGCACCTGAGCTCAATTTCGAGTCTCATAGCAAAGGGTCTTAATAATTATGTAAATAAGGTATTTCCGTTTTTTTTTAATAAATTGGCAGAAATATCTAAAAAACAGTTTTCACTTCGTCATTACAGGCTATTGTGTGTAGATTGATGAGGGCAAAAAAATATTTCAACAATTTTAGAATAAGGCTGTAACGTAACAAAATGTGGAAAACGTCAAGGGGTCTGAAAACCTTCTGAATACACTGTATATGATATAGGCTACTGCACATTACTCACAACATGAAAGCCCATAGATGTAACTAGCTATATGCTCTCTTGGGTAAAACGAAGAAACTAGCTCCAGTAGGCTAATCTTTTTGAGTTGAACTGTATTACTGTACTTTGTTGTATTATATGCACTGAAATTACACACATTGTTCAAACCATTATAAAGCAGGGAGAGCTCATGCGATTCTGTTGCACCTACAAAGTTACAAGTACAGGCTAGCTAATTTAATTTTAATTTTGAAATATAATAGCTCTTATATCTCTTTCACTCTCTATTGTTGCTTCATTCCTTCCTTGCTTTCAACAGTTAAATGAAATATGTTTAGTTGTCCTCTTCTTAGATGCAGAAGGCTTTCACTTTTCTTCACGAAGATTGAATAGGTATGGGTCTGGCCTGCCATAGCCTACCGCCATTGCGCGTTCGCACTTCTTTCAAACTACCCATGATTTCTATTGGCTGCTTTTTTAAAATTCAGCAAACAAGAGCTTGTGTACCTCTTCGAATAGTCTATTGGTATAAGAAATGTAAAAAAAGAAGAATGTCCAGCAGGCTATTCTAGTCTAGCGTGTTCTGCATGGGACTCCAAGAGCTAAGGAGTGCTTTTTAAGGAGAGAGGCCAGCGGAGCACAGGTGCATGCGTGTTGCGCAAGAGACAGTAATTTAGCATAACCCAGAATTAATAAGCTAAATATAAGGCCAATACTGCATTGAATGTATTACCTGAAAGAGGTAAGCTAGGTCATCTATATATAGGGCTATATATCAATCTAGAACAGGATTATCTATTTTGGATATATTTTTATGGAAAGACTGCAAGAGAGTGCAATGATTTAAAACAATGATATTCGAGTGATAGGCTTTAAAACTCTTCAGCTACAATAAATAAATGAAACATAAGGTGACCTGCGAAAGTCAGATGGAGATGGGTCAATTAGACACGCATTCAGTCTTTATATTATAGACTACAGCAAATATAGGCTTACTTGTCACAAGAAAAAAAGTTACCATGATGAGATGATAGATCTACATGCATTGTGAACTGCACTCTAATCTGAGATGGGCTGCCTGTCCCTACTCTGAGCGTTGATCATGCAGAGGCCGTAGAGAAGACAGATTTAGACATCACATATAACAGTTCCATTTCACGCCATGCTGTTCATTTAAATAAGTTATTATAATTTACTGGGTTCTCACAGTTAATTATCCCGGAAAAAGCAAGTGGTTTGTGGTGGTAAATCCCAGGAAATCCCAGAATCCGGGTTCCCCCCATTCAACCCCTGTAGACACAGGTGTCCCTCTATGGTGAGTCTATCTGTTCTGCTGTTCAGGTGGAGGTGTGACCAACCAGGTTTGAAACTGGTCTCCCGGGACCAAAAGACAGTGTTAGCCCCCTGTTCGCCCATGACTGCATGGCCAGACTCCAACACCATCATTAAGTTTGCCCACAACACAACACAACACCGACAACGATGAGACAGCCTATAGGGAGGAGGTCAGAGATCTGGCCATGTGGTGCCAGGATAACAACCTCTCCCTGAACGTGATCAAGACAAAGGATATGATTGTGGATTACAGGAAAAGGAAGACCGAGCGCGCCACCATTCTCATCGATGGGGCTGTAGTGGAGCAGGTTGAGAGCTTCAAGTTCCTTGGTGTCCACATCACCAACAAACTATCATGGTCCAAACACACCAAGACAGTCGCGAAGAGGGCACGACAAAGCCTATTCCCCCTCAGGAGACTGAAAAGATTTGGCATGGGTCCTCAGATCCTGCACCGGTAAGAGCATCCTGACTGGTTGCATCACTGCCTGGTATGGCAACTGCTCGGCATCTGACCACAAGGCACTACAGAGGGTAGTGCGTACGGTCCAGTACATCACAGGGGCCAAATTTCCCTCCATCCAGGACCTCTATACCAGGCAGTGTCAGAGGAAGATGCAAAAAAATTGTCAAAGACTCCAGCCACCCCAGTCATACACTGTTCTCTCTACTACCGCAAGGCAAGTGGTACCGGAGCGCCAAGTCTAGGTCCAAAGGGCATGTTTTAAAAATGTTTTTATTCTTTATTTAATTTTGTACCTATTTTTCTCCCCAATTTCATGGTATCCAATTGGGTAGTTACAGTCTTGCCCCATCGCTGCAACTCCCGAGGAAATGTGTGTGTGGGGGGGGGAGATCGTTGGGCCAATATTGTTTTAGCTATGCATGCTACTGCTCGGTTGTGCTTAAATTTGAGATATTTTTTCCTATTAAATTTAACATAGAAGTCCAATGTTACAGCGACAAACAGAGAGATAAGGAGAACTTTGCTCTGTTTGCGGTTTGTTTTCTGCTGGAGTTTGAGGGGGTACAGGAAGGGGTAGACACACATGGTCATTGGCCATTGGCTTGCTAGCCTAATCCAGTGGAGGGGGTTGAGGTTGAGGGTCGGAGGGGGTGGAGAGATTAGCTCTCCCAGCAGTTCCAAGAGCTCAGGGTAAGCCTCAGTCAGAGGTTGGTATCAGAGACAGGAAGACAGAATGCAGCAGGTTGTCGTACTCGCGCTCCTCTTTGGCCTCGTTTGCCTCCTCCATGGAGTGCCCTTGCTTCCCGAACCTCTCTTCCCCACACAGGAGAACTTCGACCTGACTAAGGTCAGAGTGTCTTCCGTTTCTCAGACCATGGATCTGTCTCTCGCCTTATCTGATCTATTAGTCATAATCAGTAGAGTAATTGGTTTGGAAATTCTTCGTAACGTTACTTGATGGCCTAATGGCCAATAGACTGATTCGGTTGAGTTGTCAAGCTATGCAGATTTTGTGATTTTAGTGTGTTTATACGCCTCAGATGTCTAAATACTTGCTGTTCCCAGTACAGTATTACAGGTTGTTAAAACCTTTCCATCTGTCTCTCTATTGGTCAGTTCATGGGGAAGTGGCATGATATTGCGGTAGTGTCCACCTGGCCCTGGATGCAGCGCCACAAGGGAGATGCAGCCATCGGAATCCTGGAGCTGCAGGCCAGCGGCACCGAAGACAAAGTCAGCATGACAAAGAGCATGAATAAGTGAGGTTACACACACACACACACACACACACACACACACACACACACATTGATATTCGTGTCTCTGAACTGTACCTAATAATGGAACTGGATTCACCATAGCTTTAAAGACCCAATGCAGTCAAACTTCTGTTTGAGACGAACGCTGTAAAAGTGAGATCAGTGTTATTACATAGTTGTTGGTTAAATAAAATGCAATTACAGGGGACGTTCTAATCAGCAGGTTTTGTATGGGTGGAGTTTAGGCTTGCCTGGTGACATCACCAGGCAGTATAAGTTATTAGACCAATAACAAACAGTTCCAAATCTCTGCCAATAACAGCTAGTTTTCAGGTTACATATCCCTCCAATTAGGCCCCTCACTCAGACAGTCCTACCTAATTATTGTTTGAGGAATAGTTTTTTAGATTTGAATTCAAAACAGTAAGGTACTTAATTGTTAAGCAGATATTGAGATTAAAACGTCTGCATTGGCCTTTAATTCAATATATGCTGTGTGTGTGCGTGCGGGTGCGTGCGTGTGTGTGTGTGTGTGTGTGCACGTGCAGGCACGGGACATGTCAGCAGATCTCTGGTGATTACAAGCTGACCGACACACCTGGAAGATTCACCTACCACATCGCCAGTAAGTCTGTTTGTCACTTCCTCTCCTCAACCGTGTCTGAAAACTTGACCTTCCCTGTCCTTGTTTTCTTAAGTCCTCTCAAAGCTAATTGGAGGAGAATGTTCAAGGGAGGTACCTTGGATCCTCTCTTACAATGCGCTTTGAGAGGAATTAAGGAAACAAAGACAGCTAGTAACGGAGGAAGCCAGGATGTGACAGCTAGTAATGTTTCCATACACAGCCTGTGTATTTTTGTAATCGATGAGAGGTCAACGGTGAGAGCTAATGGGCATTGTGTACTATATTTATGCTCGTACTCTCCTACCATATAAGTCCATGTTTCCTTCATGCAGAGTGGGGGGCTGATGTTGATGCCTATGTGGTTGACACTAACTATGATGAGTACGCCATCGTCATGTTCAGTAAACAAAAAGCAGAAGGCGAGAAGACAAAGTCTGCCAAGCTATACAGTGAGTTTCACTCCAGTGTCCTGTATTTAACTTCACACCACTGAGACAGTAGCCTGATACCAGATCTGTTTGTGCTGTCTTGCCAACTCCTTTGGTTGTAATTATGATTGTCACGACAACGGCCATAGGATTTGGCTATACAGTCAATCAAAACCAATTGATTTGGCAATAGAGCAGCACAAACACAAATATGATAATGACTATAGGAGTTGGCAGGTCCACAAACAGATCTGAGACCAGGCCTCTCAGACACAGCTATAGTGTTGTTATATTCAGCAGCAGAAGATCTGATCTGAGACCAGGCCACTCAGAAACAGCTATAGTGTTAATTATATTAAGCAGTAAAAGCCAATTAAAATGCTGCCTCCTTCAGGTCGCACCATGGAACTGTCACCCACTATCCTGGAGGACTTCAGGAGGCTGGTAAGGGAGCAGGGCATGGCTGACAACGCAATCATCATCAAACAGAACAAAGGTAGAGGCACACACACAGGGGCGGACTGGGACCAGAAATCGGCCTTGGCATTTCTAAATCGGCCTTGGCATTTTCCTTCAGGCCCCCATTATTAGCCGAATATTTAAAGTTAAACAGGCCCACTGGGCAAAATATGGACCAGCCAGTCCGCCCCTGCACACACATGCACAAATACATCCACTATGTGTCTGGACATTGTTTGACCTTTGAACTCCTGTCTCTGTCCACAGGGGAGTGTGTACCAGGAACAGAGCCTGTAGCATCAGAGCCTCAGCCTGAGATCACAGCACCGGTACTTCCTGTATTAAATTATTCAATGTTGAAGTTGTACCGCGTGACAGAGTCTGGGATTATATCGAAAAGTGGCTTTGGTTAAAGGCATTACAGAAAGTAAATCAACATTTTCCTCAATGAAAAGCATTGAAGTTAAAGGCATTACAGAAAGTAAATCAACATTTTCCTCAATGAAAAGCATTGAAGATAATTGGAATTGGAATTTCAGTATACTTCCTGAATTGATTGGAATTCAAATGGAATTTACACCAACCCTGCTGAGTACTCACCTGTCTGCCTGTCCCCAGAGAGCCAAGAGGAACATAGTCCTCCCTGAGTTGCCCGCTGAGGAGGGTTCTGGTGCCGGAGTCGTGATGTTCAGGAGTGAAGGTGAGAGTGCATGGTGGGCCTACTAGGCCCTTGACCTCTACATTGAAGGTACGTTTTAGCATCAGCTCTGTGTGGGTCTAGTCATTGAATGGCTAGAACTTGCTAGAACACATTTTTGGTGTAGCTCCGGACAAACATAGCTAATTAAACTCATTCAAGAATCAGGTGTGCTTATCCAGGCCTACAATAGAAGCGTGTACTGTTAGGGATACTGGAGGACTGAAGTTGAGTAACACTCATGTATATTACATGTAATTACAGTGTACGATGGAGTCCGAAATTATTCCCACTATTGATAACGACAAGCAAAAATGACTGTATAAAATAAATAATTCAAAATAGTGAGCTATATCATATGCTCAAATAAATTGGGAAATTATTTTATTTATACTAATACAATTGCTCACTATTTAACTTCTTTGGGACTGGGTGGCAGTATTGAGTAGCTTGGATAAAAAGGTGCCCAGAGTAAACTACCTGCTACCCAGGCCTAAAAGCTAGAATATGCATATAATTAGTAGATTTGGATAGAAAACACTCTGAAGTTTCTAAAACTGTTTGAATGATGTCTGTGAGTATAACATAACTCATATGGCAGGCAAAAACCTGAAAAAAAATCCAACCAGGAAGTGGGAAATCTGAGGTTTGTAGTTTTTCAAGTCATTGCCTATCGAGAGATAGCTGCGTTCCATTGCATTTCTACAGACAAAAGAATTCACCGGTTGAAACATTACTGAAGATTTATGATAAAAACATCCTAAAGATTGATTCTATAATTCGTTTGACATGTTTCTACGAACTATAATATGAATTTTTGCCTGTACTCCTGAGTTTGGATTTGTGTACTAAACACGCAAACAAAAAGGAGGTATTTGGACATAAATTATGGACTTTATCGAACAAAACAAACATTTAATGTAGAACTGGGATTCCTGGGAGTGCATTCTGATGAAGATCATCAAATGTAAGTGAATATTTATAATGCTATTTCTGACTTCTGTTGACTCCACAACATGGCGGGTATCTGGACGAAAACAAAGTGGAGCAAGCTTTCAGGTCGCCCGTCCCAACCACAACAGTACACTTGGCTATCCACCCAGATAGGAAATGGCTACTTCTTCTTCATTTCTCAAAGGAAAAACATTAACCAATTTCTAAAGACTGTTGACATCTAGTGGAAGCGATAGGAACTGTAAGCAAGTGCCTTAGAAATCTAGATCCACATAGAAAACCCTTTGAAAAGAGAGTGACCTAAGAACAAAAAATACTGGATGGTTTGTCCTCAGGGTTTCGCCTGCCAAATAAGTTCTGTTTTACTCACAGACATAATTATAACAGTTTTAGAAACTTTAGAGTGTTTTCTATCCAAATCTACCAATTATATGCAAATCCTAGCTTCTGGAATAGTAGGCAGTTTACTTTGGGCACACTATTCATCCGGGCGTGAAAAGAGTGCCCCCTAGCCTTAAGAAGTAGGGGGTGAAAATTATTGACACTCCTGTTTTCAATACTTTTCAATACCTCACCTTGCGAGGATAACGGCAATGAGCCTTTTTCTAAAATGTTTTATGAGTTGGAGACCACACTGGGAGCGGTCTTAGACCAATCCTCCATACAGAATTGTTTATACCATTCAATGAATCTATTTCTTCTGCACTCGTAGATACCAACCATTCTGTGTGATTAACAGGGGGCTGAGCTAGAGCGTTGTTTGCATAACAAGGCCGGATCCCGAAGGGGCCTGGGACTTGGTCTTTTTACCAAAACCTCTGTAGAATCTGAATGTTTTGAGCTACAAAAGTCTCATGAATATGCACGTGTAACATGTTTTGCTCTATGACCTCACAAGCGTCGTTAGAAGGTAAGGGGTTCTTCTACATAGAAGATCATAGTAAATCCCAGGACATTTTTTTAAACCTTTATTTAACTAGGCAAGTCAGTTAGGGGCAGAACGACAGATTTGTACCTTGTCAGCTCGGGGATTTGAACTTGCAACCTTCTGGTTACTAGTCCAACACGCTAACCACTAGGCTACCCTGCCGACATAGTGTCTATAATACTGTAAAGGGTTATTCTACAGAGAAGGTCATAGGACATCCCAGGACATAGTGTCTATAATACTGTAAAGGGTTATTCTACAGAGAAGGTCATAGGACATCCCAGGACATAGTGTCTATAATACTGTAAAGGGTTATTCTACAGAGAAGGTCATAGGACATCCCAGGACATAGTGTCTATAATAAGCTGTCACAAACTATTAACTCCACACAATTGTCACTGACTAGTTGGATATTCATTTCCCACTAAGCAAACAATTTCTGTACTTACACCATTCATAGAAATTCATTTTTATCAGGTTTCTGCTTTGCCAGACTTTTTTTTAAATTTGTCAAGAAAACTCATTGATCAAACTGTTCATGTCAAATGCATGTTCTACTTGTAGCCCCAGTTGTCCTGAAAGGAAATGGTAAAACACTTCATTGTGAGGCTAAATATATCTGGTCATGCAGAACAAAGAAAGTCAGATAAATAAAAAGGTGATTTTTGATGGGGTCTCGGGACTGATAGGGTTAACCATTTCTTTGTGGATTTTGATGTGTGCTTGGGGTTATTGTCTTGTGGAAAATCCACTTGAGGCCAAGTTTCAACCTCCTGGCAGAGGCAACCAGGTTTTGGGCAAACATTCTTGGGTACTGAGTAAAGTTCATGATGCCGTTGATGCCGTTGACCTTAACGGGCCTCCCGAGTGGCGCAGTGGTCTAAGCCACTGCATTACAATGCAAGCTGTACCACTAGAGATTCTTGGTTCGAGTCCAGGCTCTGTCACAGCCACCCACGACCGGGAGGCCCATGGGGCGGTGCACAATTGGCCCAGCGTAGTCCGGGTTAGGGGATGATTTGGCCGGCAAGGATGTCCTTGTCCCGATGCGCAGCAACGACTCCTGTGGCGGGCTGGGCGCATTGCACGCTGACACAGTCACCAGGTGTACGGTGTTTCCTCTGACACATTGGTGTGGCTGGCTTCCGGGTTAAGTGGGCATTTTATCAAGAAGCAGTGTGGCTTGGTTGGGTTGTGTTTCGGAGGACGCATGGCTCTCGACCTTCGCCTCTCCCTAGTCCGTATGGTGAGTTGCAGCGATGACTGTAACTACCAATTGGGGAGAAAAAAAAGATAATAATTCAATAAAGCAAAATTGCCCCTTAACATCAAATATCCACTACCATATTTATTTAGTAGGTATGAAGTTCTTTTCTGCTCATGCGTTCTCTCATTTCGATGCCAAACCCACCACTGGTGTGCGTGGCCAAAGACCTCTATTCTCATGTCATCCATGTGCATTGGCACTTGAAACCAGTGCCAATGAAACCAGTGCCAACCAAATAATTATGACTTATTATTAGTAAATCTCTTTCTCTGAGCAATTGTATTATGTATCAAATAATATAATTTCCCAAAGAAATTTAGCATACAGTATAGCTCGGTATTTGAATTATTTATTTTATACAGTTATTTTTGCTCATCTTTATCAAGGGTGTCAATCATTTCAGACCCCACTGTATGTCTATGGCTAAAACACACAATGCACTGCTATACATCTCTCTTCAGAGTCCTGTAACGCCGAACCGGACGCAGGTCCCTGTTTCGGGATGGTGCAGAGGTACTTCTACAACTCTACCAGTATGGCCTGTCAGCTGTTCACCTACGGAGGCTGCATGGGCAACCAGAACAACTTTGTGACCGAGAGGGAGTGTCTCCAGAGCTGTCGCAATGAGGGTGAGTGGATAGAGTGTAACACTGGTGCTTTTTCTGTTGGTGAACCACACTCGTGTTACGGGTCATCTTGTCTAAGAGCTTGAAACTTGCGTTAGCTCCACAGAGCTAATGCCTTCACTTTAGCTCAGTGGGCTTATACAGTCTTGTGGTGCGTAGGAGACACAGGCTTGACTTCTAACCTAGTTGATGATGTGACAATGCTCAACCCACTTCAAGAACCAACATGATGTTCATGCCCATAGACTACGTGTGAGACAAGATTGTCCCTCATGTCTTTCCTCCTGTCTGGTGTGTGTGTCTCTCCACAGCTGCCTGTAGACTGCCCATGGATTCTCGGCCCTGCACTGGACAGCCCAAGATCTGGGTCTTCCACTCAAACTCTGGTCTCTGTCTGGATAATAAAAAGGACTATTGCCAGGTCAACAGTAACAAGTTCTACTCAAAGAGGGAGTGTGAGGAGTACTGTGGGGTGATGAAGGATCCAGGTAAGAGACACACACATATTGTCTGTTATAACAAGGTTGTTTCCCTGGGCCTAGGACAACACTGCCATGTCATTCTGATATCTTTTGGGATTACATGGTCAAATTGTACTGATTGTGAAATTAAGTTTTTCAACATATTTTTAGTGACCACAAAAAAGGCATTATTTACCTGGTTTTAGTCTGCTTATCTGATGTGAATGTGCCTTTGTATTACAGGAGAAGGGGAGTTCCTCAAAACAAACTAAAGGAGATGAGAACACAGAACGTACAGCACAGATCAACCACAGAACGTACAGCACAGATCAACCACAGAACGTACAGCACAGATCAACCACAGAACGTACAGCACAGATCAACCACAGAACGTACAGCACAGATCAACCACAGAACGTACAGCACAGATCAACCACAGAACGTACAGCACAGATCAACCACAGAACGTACAGCACAGATCAACCACAGAACGTACAGCACAGATCAACCACAGAACGTACAGCACAGTTCAACCACAGAACGTACAGCACAGATCAACCACAGAACGTACAGCACAGTTCAACCACAGAACGTACAGCACAGTTCAACCACAGAACGTACAGCACAGATCAACCACAGAACGTACAGCACAGATCAACCACAGAACAACCACAGAACGTACAGCACAGATCAACCACAGAACGTACAGCACAGATCAGATCAATATGTTGATCAACAGTAACACACTATGGATATCATACATTACCATAGAGCACAATAAAATGATGGATGAACCTGCTTGGCATCATGTCTTATGTAAACTTGATCCTGACTTTGTGCTGTTGAGTTTATAGTATGTTTGGTTAACCGCCACCAACTGAATGCAGATGATACACCCATTCATAGATGTAATATAAAGGTATATATTAGGGAAAGTTATTGTTCAGCCAAAGATATACAATATACTGTATTTCTTTTAATGTGTATTATGGTGGGATCTGATGACCAGTGTATGAGTAACCAGCAGAGGACGATGTTGCTCCATTTACAGTGACAGCCGTCTCCTAAATCTCTCCTCCCCGTCTAGCGCTGCTTGGCCCAACCAAGGAACGACTGGATCGGTGCTAGCTTCCTGCTCCTGTTCCCAGAGTTCCCGGCTGCTCTCTGCGCTGCGTTCCGCTGGCCGTAGAATGCTGGGAATATCCGGAGAGGAAAGGGGAACTGACAGCATGGAGGGACCATCTGTACAAGAGCACACCACCTGGTTAGACGAGAGAGAGGTGGCAAACAAATACAGCACTGGGCCAGCTAGGGACTTGAGCACAGACAACTCTCACACAAATAGTAGCACGTACACATGGCTCAGTAGACCATACAGTTTAACTTTCAGACAGAAATCAAATAAAATACACGTTGCCTCAGAGTCAGACACAATGATATATTCACCAAAAAGTGATCAGTCGGTGAATTTCCTAGAATTTTTCACTTTCTCGCGCAAGCATGCATTCAGTGTACGTGAACGCACACACACATGCACAGAGAGACAGAGAGAGAGATAGAGAGAAGTCTTACAGACTGACCAAATATGCTGCTGAGATCTACTCACACAGAGCCCACATACATAAACATATACTGAACAAAAAATATAAACTCAACATGCAAACATTTTACTGAGTTACAGTTCATATGAGGAAATCAGTCAATTGAATAAATTCATTATGGATCTGACATGACTGGGAATACAGATATGCATCTGTTGGTCACAGATACCTTAAAATAAATGGGTCTCACAATGGGCCTCAGGATCTCGTCACGGTATTTCTGTGCATTCAAATTGCCATCGATAAAATGCTATTGTGTTGGTTGTCCGTAGCTTATGCCTGCCAATACCATTCCCCAACACTACAATGGGGCACTGTTCACAACCTTGACATCGGCAAATCGCTCGCCCACATGACGCTATACACGTACGTGGTCTGCGGCTGTGAGGCCAGTTGGATGTACTGCCAAATTCTATAAAATAACGTTGGAGGTGGCTTATGGTAGAGAAATGAACATTCAATTATCTGGCAGTTTTGGTGGACATTCCTGCAGTCAGCATGGAATTGCACGTTCCCTCAAAACTTGAGATATCTGTGGCATTGAGTTGTGTGACAAAACGGCACATTTTAGAGTGGCCTTTTATTGTCCCCAGCACAAGGTGCATCTGTGTAATGATCATGCTGTTAAATCAGCTTCTTAACATGCCACACCTGTCAGGCGAATGGATTATCTTGGCAAAAGAGAAATAATCATTAAAAGGGATGTAAACAAATTTGTGCACAAAATTTGAGATAAATAATATGTTTTGTGCATATGGAACATTTCTGAGATCTTTTTATTTCAGCTCAAGAAACATGGAACCAACACTTTACATGTTGCATTTATATTTTTGTTCAGTGTACATAGTGAGCAAACATAGACCTGCAGCCTTATCAAGCGGGAGTTAATGCACCGACCCCCTTTACGTGTGAGGAAATGAAAACAATCACTCAATGCTGATATATGCCTCTTTTATAACAATATTTCAGTGTTAGCTATTGTAGTTGAAGTTTCAGTGTAGTTGGCATTGAAGTTGGCTATTTAATTGTAGTTTGCCCTATTTTTTTTAACACTGTTTCAGTCTTTCAAATGAAAAGGAAGTGCAATATCCCTTTCTGTTACAGCAGACTGTTACTAATGAGAGACTGACACACACACACACACACACACACACACACACACACACACACACACACACACACACACACACACACACACACTTTCTGTTGCAGCAGACTGTTACTAATGAGAGACAGACACACACACACACACACACACACACACTTTCTGTTACAGCAGACTGTTACTAATGAGAGACTGACACACACACACACACACACACACTTTCTGTTGCAGCAGACTGTTACTAATGAGAGACAGACACACACACACACACACTTTCTGTTACAACAGACTGTTACTAATGAGGCACTGACACACACAAACACACACAAAGTGGCAGAAAAGTACGTCAACTGTGACTGTCCGACAGACATGCTCACAGTATTTGCTGTTTGACCAACAACAAAAAAAGAAGAGTTCCCATGAAAATCCTCGGGATGTTTTCTATCAGCTTTGGCAAGTGAGACCAATGGAAAGCAAAGACACATGAAACTGTGAGACTTCAACACTTTTGGCAGAAAGTGCACCTCTTGCTTTCTCACAGAGGCTTAAGTGTCTGACAGTCTGAGCTGAGTGAATCACATAAGTGTTGTCGGTTAAGTCCAGCAGGTTTGGGTTTGTTGGAGCTCTACTCTATATGCAGTGACCCAAGTCATAGACTGTTCTCTCTGCTACCGCATGATATGCGGTACCGAGTGCCAAGTTCAGGACCAAAAGGCTTCTTAACCACTTCTATCCCCAAGCCAAAAGACTGCTACCACCCGGACTAATTTCATTGACCCCCCCGCCGCCCCTCCATTTGTTTTTAAAACTGCTGCTACTCGCTGATTATTATCTATGTATAGTCACTTTACCTCTACCTACATGTATAAATTATCTCAACTAACCTGTACCCCAGCACAGTGACTCGGTACCGGTAACCCCTGTATATAGCCTCGCTATTGTTATTTTATTGTGTTACTTTTAATAGTTTTTTACTTTAGTTTATTTGGTCAATATTTTCTTAAACTCTTTCTTGAACTGCATTGTTGGTTAAGAGCTCGTAAGTAAACATTAAGGTCTACACCTATTGTATTCAGCATTTCACGGTAAGGTGTAGACCTGTTGTTTTCGGCGCATGTGACTAATAAAGTTTGATTTGATGCAGTTTGGGAACTGGAAGGAAACTGCAGTCAAATAGTAGACGACTATTCACAACTGTGTTGATATGTTTGGACCACGATAGATCCTTAGTGATGTGGATTCCGAAGAACTCAAAACTCTCGACCCGCTCCACTTCAGGCCCATCGATGTTAATGAGGGCGTGCTCGGCCCTCCGTTTCCTGTAAACCACAATCAGCTCCTTTGTCTTGCGGACGTTGAAGGAGATGTTGTTGTCCTGGCACCACTCTGCCAGGGCCCTCACCTCCTCCCTGTAAGCTGTTTCATCGTTGATGGTAATCAGGCCGAGCACTGTTGTGTCATCAGCAAACTTGATGATGGTGTTGGAGTTGTGCGTGGCGACCCCGTCACGGGTGAACAGGGAGTACAGGAGGGGGCTGAGCATGCAGACTTGTGGGGCCCCCATGTTGAGGATCAGCATGACGGAGGTGTTGCTGCCTACCTTCTCCACCTGGGGGTCGGCCCGTCAGGAAGTTCAGGACCCAGTTGCACAGGGCAGGGTTCAGACCCAGTGCCCCGAGCTTAGTGATGAGCTTGGAGGGTACTATGGTGTTAAAAGCTGAGCTATGGTCAATGAACAGCATTCTTACATAGGTATTCCTCTTGTCCAGATGGGATAGGGTAGTGTGCAGTGCAATGGTGATTGCATCTTCCATGGATCTGTTGGGGCTGTATGCAAATTGTAGTTGGTCTAGGGTATCAGGTAAGATGGAAGTGACATTATCCTTTAACTAGCCTCTCAAAGCACTACCTTCTCTTTCTTGGGTACAGGAACAATGGTGGACATCTTGAAGCAAGTGGGGACAACAGACTGGGATAGGGAGAGATTGAATATGTCCGTAAACACTCCAGCCAGCTGGTCTGCACATGCTCTGAGGACGCAGCTTGGGATGCCGTCTGGGCCGGCAGCCTTGCGAGGGCTTAAATGTCTCTCACATCGGCCATGGAGAATGAGAGCTCACAGTCCTTGTAAGCGGAAGTGGCCCACGTCGGCGGCTCTGTGTTTTCCACGAACTACCTTATTATATGACTAACTATCAGTTTATATGAATAACTAACTACGAGATGCTCTACCTCTGATTCCCTCTCCCATTTCTCCTAACTACGAGATTATATGGCTAACTAACTACCAGATTATATGGCTAACAAAGTACCAGATTATATGCCTAACTAACTACCAGTTTATATAGCAAACTAACTACCAATTTATATGGCTAACAAAGTACCAGATTATATGCCTAACTAACTACCAGATCATATGGCAAACTAACTACCAGTTTATATGGCTAACTAACTACCAGATTATATGCCTAACTAACTACCAGTTTATATGGCTAACTAACTACCAGATCATATGGCAAACTAACTACCAGTTTATATGGCTAACTAACTACCAGATCATATGGCAAACTAACTAAAGTGGCTGTTCCACTGGATGTCATAAGGTGAAAGCACCAATTTGTAAGTCGCTCTGGATAAGAGCGTCTGCTAAATGACTTAAATGTAAATGTAAATGTAATATGGCTAACTAACTACCAGATCATATGGCAAACTAACTACCAGTTTATATGGCTAACTAACTACCAGATCATATGGCAAACTAACTACCAGTTTATATGGCTAACTAACTACCAGATCATATGACTAACTATCTGATTATATACCAGACCTCTTTTATTCTCTCCCCTCTCCCATTTCTCCTCCCCTCCTCCCCTTTTCTCAGAGCTCTACATCTCAACTGTGTGTGTGTGTGCTTGCGTGTGAACACGCTCTTTGACACTAGTAGTTGTGAAAGAACAACACAATGGTCTGCCCAGTCCCAGCAGCAAGCCACATCTCTCACATCTCCTCAGAGATATCCCTGGTGTGGGGTACTCTAATCAATGGCAAATCATTTAGCCTGTGCTGGTTTTGTGTCCTATTATAGGCTATACAGCCCCATTACCCCACTATGTCCTGTTGTTCTTTCTTGTTGAGTTTCATATAGTGGTGTTGAGGATGTCTGACAGGTCTGATGATTTAACTCTCCCACACACACACACACACACACGCACGCACACACACACATGCACACACATGCACACACACACGCACGCACACACACACACGCACGCACACACACACACGCACGCACGCACGCACGCACGCACACACACACGCACGCAGACACACACGCACGCACGCACGCACGCACACACACACATGCACGCACACACACACACACACGCACGCACACACAATATTTGAACTGCGAGAGCTGCAGGGCGGCCTGGGAGACACTGGATATTGCTTGAGAAAAAACAGATACAGCGTCACTTCTTAAACCCTAACTTACTTCATTGTGAATTGTGTCTGGGGTTTATCAGGGGGAAACACAGGCTGAGGGCAGAGTTTACTACAGTCACTCTGTGGTCTCTGTAAAACCGTCTGTGAAAACATGGACACTAGATCTGCATTCAAACTAATACATTTTGTGACACAATTATTTTACTGTATGTTTACATGGCTTTTATCATATGTAAATGCTTTAGAGGTCCATATATATAACAATCACAGAAAACAACTGGGGAATATAAGGGTTAATCTCCTTCATGTTGAAGGAAAATGAGTTGGCCTAAACATATATGGGGAATCATTAAGGCAAGGGAGATTGGGAAGGAGGAGATGGGGAGGGTGAGCATGGGGAGGGAGGAGATGGGGAGGGTGAGCATGGGGAGGGAGGAGGAGATGAGGAGATGGAGAGGGTGGAGATGGGGTGGGAGGAGATGAGGAGATGGGGAGGGAGGAGGAGATAGGGAGGAGAAGATGCGGAGGGAGGGAGGAGATGGAGAAGGAGGGAGGAGATGGGGAGGGAGGAAATGGGAAAGAGGGAGGGAGGAGATGGGGAGAGAGGGAGGAGATGGGGAGGGATGGAGAAGATGGGGAGGGAGAGAGGAGATGGGGAGGCTACTTCTCACCCCTCTTCCCCCTCTATCCTCTCTTGGATCCTCATTCTTCTCCTTCTCCACACTTCCCTCAATCCTCTCATTCAGCCTCTCTGTCCCTCCCTCTTACCCCCAGCAGTGTTAAGGGGGAGAGGGGCCAGAGGGACTGAGGGGGGATGACAACGGGGATAATGGAGCTTGCAGTAAGAGGGCCTGGTGAATAGGGCTATTCAGTGTGGCCAGCCAAACAGAAAACATCTCCCCTCTCACTTCAAACCCAGTTTCACTCTGTACAACTAGCTCTTTATATTCTGTGATTACTCTCCAACACACACACAGGCGTGCACATACACACACGCACACACACACACACACGCATAAAGAAGTGCAAGAATGGTGAGACGCATACCAACACAATGGGTAGCCTAGTAGTATGCAATATCTGTCTGTAATTATAACTGTAATCTGTATTTAATACCTAGTGTTTAT
Organism: Oncorhynchus nerka; assembly: GCF_034236695.1. Lineage (NCBI taxonomy): Eukaryota > Metazoa > Chordata > Actinopteri > Salmoniformes > Salmonidae > Oncorhynchus > Oncorhynchus nerka. Next base: position 91,900,017 of record NC_088417.1, read on the forward strand.
GACATAGTCATAAACTACACAGTACAAAATATCATCCACATTATTCATTATTATTTCAACTCTATATGATAGCTATATATGTACATGCAATATATACTGAGATGAAAATATTTGTATTTTTTTATTGAACCTTTATTTAACTAGGCAAGTCAGCCAAGAACAAATTCTTATTTACAATGACAGCCTACCCCGACAAAACCCTAACCCGGACAACGCTGGGCCAATTGTGCACCGCCCTATGGGACTCCCAATCACAGCCATTTGTGATACAACCTGGAATCGAACCGGGGTCTGTAGTGACGCTGAGTGCCTTAGACCGCTGCGCCACTCGGGAGCCCTTTGTATTTATTAGGGATCCCCATTAGCCGTTGCCAAGGCAGCAGCTTCTCTTCCTAGGGTCCAAACACATTAAGGCACTTACATTACATACAGTAATGAACAAAATATACAACAATACGTTATATAACATTATTACACCACTACATATCTACAATACAAAATGTATAATACCACCATACAACAATATTACAAAATATGACTATCTGACGATCCACATTTAATTGAATAGTGTGTGCATTAGTTTACGAAGTAGACGACAACACAGTACCGTCCATATTATTCATCAGTGTTGTAGCAAGCGGTCCATTTAAACTCTACGGAGCTCGTTAACCTACATTGAGATCTTTCTTGTAGGCTGTTGCCTAAAGCTGATGTGTTGTGGTGGGGCAGCAGTCATTGTGTACGCTTACAAAGTACACAGAAAGAATCAGTGTTTCATGGTATTATACATGCATAGTTATTGGTAGGGTAGGCTGTGAATGTCACGCAACGCAGGAAAGGCGGGCCTAGATTGTGGTTCACTATGTCGCAGAGTTAGATACAAGGGTGCAGAAAAATGGAATACTTTTATGTTGTTTGTAAAAAATAAAAAAAATCCTGGCATCCAGCATCGGGTCTAATACATGTTATACCTAATCCTGGCATCCAGCATCGGTCTAATACATGTTATACCTAATCCTGGCATCCAGCATCGGGTCTAATACATGTTATACCTAATCCTGGCATCCAGCATCGGTCTAATAGCTGTTATACCTAATCCTGGCATTATACCCTAATCCTGGCATCCAGCATCGGTCTAATACATGTTATACCTAATCCTGGCATCCAGCATCGGGTCTAATACATGTTATACCTAATCCTGGCATCCAGCATCGGTCTAATACATGTTATACCTAATCCTGGCATCCAGCATCAATACATGTTATACCTAATCCTGGTCTAATACATGTTATACCTAATCCTGGCATCCAGCATCGGTCTAATACATGTTATACCTAATCCTGGCATCCAGCATCGGTCTAATACATGTTATACCTAATCCTGGCATCCAGCATCGGGTCTAATACATGTTATACCTAATCCTGGCATCCAGCATCGGTCTAATACATGTTATACCTAATCCTGGCATCCAGCATCGGTCTAATACATGTTATACCTAATCCTGGCATCCAGCATCGGGTCTAATACATGTTATACCTAATCCTGGCATCCAGCATCGGTCTAATACATGTTATACCTAATCCATGCATCGCTAATACATGTTATACAATCCTGGCATCCAGGGTCTAATACATGTTATACCTAATCCTGGCATCCAGCATCGGGTCTAATACATGTTATACCTAATCCTGGCATCCAGCATCGGGTCCAGCATAATCTAATACATGTTATACCTAATCCTGGCATCCAGCATCGGGTCTAATACATGTTATACCTAATCCTGGCATCCAGCATCGGGTCTAATACATGTTATACCTAATCCTGGCATCCAGCATCGGGTCTAATACATGTTATACCTAATCCTGGCATCCAGCATCGGGTCTAATACATGTTATACCTAATCCTGGCATCCAGCATCGGTCTAATACATGTTATACCTAATCCTGGCATCCAGCATCGGGTCTAATACATGTTATACCTAATCCTGGCATCCAGCATCGGGTCTAATACATGTTATACCTAATCCTGGCATCCAGCATCGGGTCTAATACATGTTATACCTAATCCTGGCATCCAGCATCGGTCTAATACATGTTATACCTAATCCTGGCATCCAGCATCGGGTCTAATACATGTTATACCTAATCCTGGCATCCAGCATCGGTCTAATACATGTTATACCTAATCCTGGCATCCAGCATCGGTCTAATACATGTTATACCTAATCCTGGCATCCAGCATCGGGTCTAATACATGTTATACCTAATCCTGGCATCCAGCATCGGGTCTAATACATGTTATACCTAATCCTGGCATCCAGCATCGGTCTAATACATGTTATACCTAATCCTGGCATCCAGCATCGGTCTAATACATGTTATACCTAATCCTGGCATCCAGCATCGGGTCTAATACATGTTATACCTAATCCAGCATGGCATCCAGCATCCAGCATCGGTCTAATACATGTTATACCTAATCCTGGCATCCAGCATCGGTCTAATACATGTTATACCTAATCCTGGCATCCAGCATCGGGACTAATACATGTTATACCTAATCCTAATACATGTTATACCTAATCCTGGCATCCAGCATCGGTCTAATACATGTTATACCTAATCCTGGCATCCAGCATCGGGGCATCTAATACATGTTATACCTAATCCTGGCATCCAGCATCGGTCTAATACATGTTATACCTAATCCTGGCATCCAGCATCGGGCATCTAATACATGTTATACCTAATCCTGGCATCCAGCATCGGGTCTAATACATGTTATACCTAATCCTGGCATCCAGCATCGGTCTAATACATGTTATACCTAATCCTGGCATCCAGCATCGGTCTAATACATGTTATACCTAATCCTGGCATCCAGCATCGGTCTAATACATGTTATACCTAATCCTGGCATCCAGCATCGGTCTAATACATGTTATACCTAATCCTGGCATCCAGCATCGGTCTAATACATGTTATACCTAATCCTGGCATCCAGCATCGGTCTAATACATGTTATACCTAATCCTGGCATCCAGCATCGGTCTAATACATGTTATACCTAATCCTGGCATCCAGCATCGGGTCTAATACATGTTATACCTAATCCTGGCATCCAGCATCGGTCTAATACATGTTATACCTAATCCTGGCATCCAGCATCGGTCTAATACATGTTATACCTAATCCTGGCATCCAGCTAATACATGTTATACCTAATCCTGGCATCCAGCATCGGTCTAATACATGTTATACCTAATCCTGGCATCCAGCATCGGTCTAATACATGTTATACCTAATCCTGGCATCCAGCATCGGTCTAATACATGTTATACCTAATCCTGGCATCCAGCATCGGTCTAATACATGTTATACCTAATCCTGGCATCCAGCATCGGTCTAATACATGTTATACCTAATCCTGGCATCCAGCATCGGTCTAATACATGTTATACCTAATCCTGGCATCCAGCATCAATACATGTCTAATACATGTTATACCTAATCCTGGCATCCAGCATCGGTCTAATACATGTTAAACCTAATCCTGGCATCCAGCATCGGTCTAATACATGTTATACCTAATCCTGGCATCCAGCATCAGGTCTAATACATGTTATACCTAATCCTGGCATCCAGCATCGGTCTAATACATGTTATACCTAATCCTGGCATCCAGCATCGGTCTAATACATGTTATACCTAATCCTGGCATCCAGCATCGGTCTAATACATGTTATACCTAATCCTGGCATCCAGCATCGGTCTAATACATGTTATACCTAATCCTGGCATCCAGCATCGGTCTAATACATGTTATACCTAATCCTGGCATCCAGCATCGGTCTAATACATGTTATACCTAATCCTGGCATCCAGCATCAGGTCTAATACATGTTATACCTAATCCTGGCATCCAGCATCGGTCTAATACATGTTATACCTAATCCTGGCATCCAGCATCGGTCTAATACATGTTATACCTAATCCTGGCATCCAGCATCAGTCTAATACATGTTATACCTAATCCTGGCATCCAGCATCAGTCTAATACATGTTATACCTAATCCTGGGATCCAGCATCGAGACTTATACATGTTATACCTAATCCTGGCATCCAGCATCGAGACTTATACATGTTATACCTAATCCTGGCATCCAGCATCGGTATAATACATGTTATACCTAATCCTGGCATCCAGCATCGGTCTAATACATGTTATACCTAATCCTGCCCGCTGCCTCTGGGCAGAGGATACAGAACAAATCTCAACAATTCCACTTCTCTAAACTTTCAAAGATGTAACCGCTCGCAGCTTGTCCTTTACCGTGCCTGAATCAATGTACGGTTTGGCCAAAAAGCAGGAATCCCCTTTTTCCTTAAATCTCACTCCAACCGGTCCAAAATCATTTGTGACAGGACTCCCATGGCAAACACTGGAAGTGTCTACCACACCTGTAGCTGCAGGTACTTCATCCTGGTCTGGCTTGACTTCAGAGCACTCACTACTGCTGACTGATGTTCTCAAGAGCACAAGTAGATTTATAGGTAATTTTACTTGGTTTGTATTCAGGAGAAGAAAATGATTGGACAAAGGTTTGTACTCCGGGTTGGAGCGAGCGGTCGCATTTGCACTCGGTCCGCAGGAGACTCTGCTAGCTAGCCAACAGCTAGCCAACGTCTACCGAACAGAACTTCTGCACTCAACAATCCGGTCGCATTTCGCTTCGCTCCACAGGTAGTATCACATTTTTCATTTCATTTCATTACAGTACAACGGCTTGATTTGTTTGATCGTAGCTAGCTACATAGCCGTCTTTGTATCAAAGATAATTGTGTAGTCTAGAGCGATTTCCTAGGTTAGCTAGCCAGCTATTGTCGTTCTTTTAACGCAACGTAACGTAATCAACACTGCTAGCTAGCCAGCTAGCCCCGAATAGCAGCACAGTAGAAACTATTACACTCAACGGAACGACTTGATTAGTGTAGTGTCAACAACGCAGCCAATGCCAGCTAGCCTACATAGTCAACAACGCAGCCTCTGCCAGCTAGCCTACTTCAGCAGTACTGTATCATTTTAATCATTTTAGTCAATAAGATTCTTGCTACGTAAGCTTAACTTTCTGAACACTCGAGACGTGTAGTCCACTTGTCATTCCAATCTCCTTTGCATTAGCGTAGCCTCTTGTGTAGCCTGTCAACTATGTGTCTGTCTATCCCTGTTCTCTCCTCTCTGCACAGACCATACAAACGCTCCACACCGCGTGGCCGCGGCCACCCTAATCTGGTGGTCCCAGCGCGCACGACCCACGTGGAGTTCCAGGTCTCCGGTAGCCTCTGGAACTGCCGATCTGCGGCCAACAAGGCAGAGTTCATCTCAGCCTATGCCTCCCTCCAGTCCCTCGACTTCTTGGCACTGACGGAAACATGGATCACCACAGACAACACTGCTACTCCTACTGCTCTCTCTTCGTCTGCCCACGTGTTCTCGCACACCCGAGAGCTTCTGGTCAGCGGGGTGGTGGCACCGGGATCCTCATCTCTCCCAAGTGGTCATTCTCTCTTTCTCCCCTTACCCATCTATCTATCGCCTCCTTTGAATTCCATGCTGTCACAGTTACCAGCCCTTTCAAGCTTAACATCCTTATCATTTATCGCCCTCCAGGTTCCCTCGGAGAGTTCATCAATGAGCTTGATGCCTTGATAAGCTCCTTTCCTGAGGACGGCTCACCTCTCACAGTTCTGGGCGACTTTAACCTCCCCACGTCTACCTTTGACTCATTCCTCTCTGCCTCCTTCTTTCCACTCCTCTCCTCTTTTGACCTCACCCTCTCACCTTCCCCCCCTACTCACAAGGCAGGAAATACGCTCGACCTCATCTTTACTAGATGCTGTTCTTCCACTAACCTCGTTGCAACTCCCCTCCAAGTCTCCCACCACTACCTTGTATCCTTTTCCCTCTCGCTCTCATCCAACACTTCCCACACTGCCCCTACTCGGATGGTATCGCGCCGTCCCAACCTTCGCTCTCTCTCCCCCGCTACTCTCTCCTCTTCCATCCTATCATCTCTTCCCTCTGCTCAAACCTTCTCCAACCTATCTCCTGATTCTGCCTCCTCAACCCTCCTCTCCTCCCTTTCTGCATCCTTTGACTCTCTATGTCCCCTATCCTCCAGGCCGGCTCGGTCCTCCCCTCCCGCTCCGTGGCTCGACGACTCATTGCGAGCTCACAGAACAGGGCTCCGGGCAGCCGAGCGGAAATGGAGGAAAACTCGCCTCCCTGCGGACCTGACATCCTTTCACTCCCTCCTCTCTACATTTTCCTCTTCTCTCTCTGCTGCTAAAGCCACTTTCTACCACTCTAAATTCCAAGCATCTGCCTCTAACCCTAGGAAGCTCTTTGCAACCTTCTCCTCCCTCCTGAATCCTCCTCCCCCTCCCCCTCCTCCCTCTCTGCAGATGACTTCGTCAACCATTTTGAAAAGAAGGTCAACGACATCCGATCCTCGTTTGCTAAGTCAAACGACACCGCTGGTTCTGCTCACACTGCCCTACCCTGTGCTCTGACCTCTTTCTCCCCTCTCTCTCCAGATGAAATCTCGCGTCTTGTGACGGCCGGCCGCCCAACAACCTGCCCGCTTGACCCTATCCCCTCCTCTCTTCTCCAGACCATTTCCGGAGACCTTCTCCCTTACCTCACCTCGCTCATCAACTCATCCCTGACTGCTGGCTACGTCCCTTCCGTCTTCAAGAGAGCGAGAGTTGCACCCCTTCTGAAAAAACCTACACTCGATCCCTCCGATGTCAACAACTACAGACCAGTATCCCTTCTTTCTTTTCTCTCCAAAACTCTTGAACGTGCCGTCCTTGGCCAGCTCTCCCGCTATCTCTCTCAGAATGACCTTCTTGATCCAAATCAGTCAGGTTTCAAGACTAGTCATTCAACTGAGACTGCTCTTCTCTGTATCACGGAGGCGCTCCGCACTGCTAAAGCTAACTCTCTCTCCTCTGCTCTCATCCTTCTAGACCTATCGGCTGCCTTCGATACTGTGAACCATCAGATCCTCCTCTCCACCCTCTCCGAGTTGGGCATCTCCGGCGCGGCCCACGCTTGGATTGCGTCCTACCTGACAGGTCGCTCCTACCAGGTGGCGTGGCGAGAATCCGTCTCCACACCACGTGCTCTCACCACTGGTGTCCCCCAGGGCTCTGTTCTAGGCCCTCTCCTATTCTCGCTATACACCAAGTCACTTGGCTCTGTCATAACCTCACATGGTCTCTCCTATCATTGCTATGCAGACGACACACAATTAATCTTCTCCTTTCCCCCTTCTGATGACCAGGTGGCGAATCGCATCTCTGCATGTCTGGCAGACATATCAGTGTGGATGACGGATCACCACCTCAAGCTGAACCTCGGCAAGACGGAGCTGCTCTTCCTCCCGGGGAAGGACTGCCCATTCCATGATCTCGCCATCACGGTTGACAACTCCATTGTGTCCTCCTCCCAGAACGCTAAGAACCTTGGCGTGATCCTGGACAACACCCTGTCGTTCTCAACTAACATCAAGGCGGTGGCCCGTTCCTGTAGGTTCATGCTCTACAACATCCGCAGAGTACGACCCTGCCTCACACAGGAAGCGGCGCAGGTCCTAATCCAGGCACTTGTCATCTCCCGTCTGGATTACTGCAACTCGCTGTTAGCTGGGCTCCCTGCCTGTGCCATTAAACCCCTACAACTCATCCAGAACGCCGCACCCCGTCTGGTGTTCAACCTTCCCAAGTTCTCTCACGTCACCCCGCTCCTCCGCTCCCTCCACTGGCTTCCAGTTGAAGCTCGCATCCGCTACAAGACCATGGTGCTTGCCTACGGAGCTGTGAGGGGAACGGCACCTCAGTACCTCCAGGCTCTGATCAGGCCCTACACCCAAACAAGGGCACTGCGTTCATCCACCTCTGGCCTGCTCGCCTCCCTACCACTGAGGAAGTACAGTTCCCGCTCAGCCCAGTCAAAACTGTTCGCTGCTCTGGCCCCCCAATGGTGGAACAAACTCCCTCACGACGCCAGGACAGCGGAGTCAATCACCACCTTCCGGAGACACCTGAAACCCCACCTCTTTAAGGAATACCTAGGATAGGATAAAGTAATCCCTCTCACCCCCCCTCCCCCTTAAAAGATTTAGATGCACTACTGTTCCACTGGATGTCATAAGGTGAATGCACCAATTTGTAAGTCGCTCTGGATAAGAGCGTCTGCTAAATGACTTAAATGTAAATGTAATACATGTTATACCTAATCCTGGCATCCAGCATCGGGACTAATACATGTTATACCTAATCCTGGCATCCAGCATCGGTCTAATACATGTTATACCTAATCCTGGCATCCAGCATCGGGACTAATACATGTTATACCTAATCCTGGCATCCAGCATCGGTCTAATACATGTTATACCTAATCCTGGCATCCAGCATCGGTCTAATACATGTTATACCTAATCCTGGCACCAGGTCTTGGAACACAGTCTGAAACGAGAGACTAGCTCATGAAGAAACTCCAAACTGTGTTGATGTTGTGTTGTTGCCGAGCTGAGTGTCCTTGGGTTCAGCAGCCCATATTTCATGCATCCAAGCACGCAAGCACACACACAGATCCAGGGTGTCCAGCTGGGCCAGGTCAGGAGACAGAAACCCCCACAGACCCCAGAACATGTGTAGGGAGAGGGGGGTTTGACCCTTCACTGGGAGGGAGCTCCACAGCCCCATACCATCAGGCTCTCTCCAACCCTCTCCAGTCCACCAGCCCCCCCCCCCCCCCCCACACACACACACACTGCCTGGGCTGGGCGCCATATCATCGGGCCCTAGCCCCCTCCAACCTCCAGCCCTCCAGCCTGCTGCGGTATTCCCTTCACAGGCTGGGAGATCAGGGGAGGAGGCCCGGAGGGGGTTGGGTTTGGAGGGATGGATGGAGAGAGAGAGGGAAGAGGGGTGTCTGATGTTATGGCCCTGCCCTGCTGCAGCCTGTTGCATGGATGCACCCCAGATCAGACGCTCTGTTCTCTGCATGAAGCACACACACACACTCCTTCATGAGCGCACACACATGCAAACACACCAAACACACATACGTACGCACGCACACACAAACACCAAGCGCATGTACGCACGCACACACAAACACCAAGCGCATGCACACAAACACCCCTCCCCCAATCTCCAAAAGGGTCTGTAGGAATGAGCCAGACAGTGGCAACACAAAGGGACAAAAGATGCAGCAGGAGAGTACAGCGATGTGACGTGGGGGGGGACTGGGAGAGAGGGAGGGAGGGAGGCTTGATGCTCCATATGGGAGCTCCTTTACCCTTACTCGCCATCTCTGTGCAAACAGGCAGATGTCACATTGGCCGGCCCCGCCCTGTGGGCCAGCGGGTCAGGGAGGGATGGAGGGAGGGAGGTTTGATGCTCCATATGGGAGCTCCCCTAGCAGGCAGATGTCACATTGGCCGGCCCCGCCCTGTGGGCCAGCGGGTCACAACATGACGGGGTAAATAACAGAGCAGGAGGACAGGAGAGAGAGGCCCAGCCCAGCTGCCTGCCAGAACAGCAACACCGCAATACACACAAACATGGTCATGCTCATACACACAGGCTCATTTAAATACACACCCTCATGCTAATACATACAGGCATACACACACACACACACACACACAAATATATACAGTGTATTCGGAAAGTATTCAGACCCCTTCACATTTTCCACAATTTGTTATGTTACAGCCTTATTCTAAAATGTATTAAATATTTTTTCCCCCCTCATCAATCTACACACAATGCCTCATTATGACAAAGCGAAAACAGGTTTTAAGACATTTTTTCAAATGTATTAAAAAGAAAAACAGAAATAACTTATTTATGTTTTATGTTTCAGACCCTTTGCTAGGAGACTGGAAAATGAGCGCAGGTGCATTCTGCTCCCATTGATCATCCTTGAGATGTTTATATAACTTGATTGGAGTCTACCTGCGGAACATTAAATTGATTGGACATAATTTGGAAAGGCACACCTGTCTATATAAGGTCCCACAGTTGGCAGTGCATGTCAGCGCAAAAACCAAATCATGAGGTCGAAGGAATGTCCTTAGAGCTCAGAGACAGGATTGTGTTGAGGCACAGATCTGAGGAAGGGTACAAAAACATGTCTGCAGCATTGAAGGTCCCCAAGAACACAGTGGCCTCCATCATTCTTAAATGGAAGAAGTTTGGAACCACCAAAACTCTTCCTAGAGCTGGCCTCTCAGCCAAACCTGAGCAATGGGGGGAGAAGGTTTTCCAAGATGGCGGTGCAGTGAAGACGTTGTTCGTCCTCTCGTGTACTTTTGTATTTTTCGTATTTTTTGTATATATATCAATTTTATTTTCAATCTCTTCTACATTTTAGTGAAATTATACCTTCTGGTAACCTGCCTCACCCAATGGAATACGGAACCGCTATTATTTTTAATTTTTAGACCTTATAACAAGAACCACCTAACCAGCTAATTAGCTACATGCTATTTAGTCATTGTTAGCCACTGCTAGCAGCCTTTACCTTCTGCACAGATACCAGCCCTTTTTTTTAGCCTGGATAATACTCGCTAGTCTACCAGTAACGGACTGTCTCTCCACTACAACGCCGGATTCCTGCCGTAATCCCTGGAACATTACTCCTGATCTTCACAGCTAGCTAGCACCACCGAGTTACCCAGTACCGAAGCTATCCCTGAGGCCCACCTCCCAGCCTACTCAGTTGTTCACCCGGACTCCACCCAAACACGGCTAGAACACACTACTCCACCGGATCCTTGCCGTAAGCTCTGGACCTTAGCACCGGATCACCACTGCTACCGAGTGGCTATAGTGGCTAATGACCCTGCCCCGAAGCTAGCACCAGTTGGCAGTGAGCCAGTCGCATCTCCCGGCTAGAAAACAAAAGTACTACAATTACAATACCTCTTTCGCCATCTGGCTTGGATCCTTAGTCGACACGGCACCCCGCCGCAACACTACGACTGGTCTGCCGACAAATACTCCATCCGCTGTGCCTTCAACCGGCCTCCGTCGGACGTCGGAGCAGACGCTTCTACTAGCACCGGACTACTAACTTTAAACGCCTTGTCGCCCGCGTGCTAGCGTAGTAGCGACTACTCCGCGGCTTCCCTGTTCCATCTATTGCTGCCCCCTGGACCCTATGATCACTTGGCTACATAGTTGATGCCTGCTGGACTGTCCATTAATCACGGTGCTCCATTCTGTTTATTTTTTTGTTTATCTGTCGACCCAAGCCGCGAACTCAGGCCCTGTGTGTAGTTAACCGACCCTCTCTGCCCATTCATCGCCATTTCACCTGTTGTTCTTTTGGCTGATTAGCTGTTGTTGTCTCACCCGTTGTTGTCTTAACTAGCTCTCCTAATCAACACGTGATTACTTTATGCCTCACTGTATGTCTCTCTCAAATATCAATATGCCTTGTATACTGTTGTTTAGGTTAGTTATCATTGTTTTAGTTTACAATGGACCCCTAGTTCCACTCATTATACCTCTGATACCTCCTTTGTCCCACCTCCCACACATTATCCAGAGATACAACCTCTCTTATCATCACTCAGTGCCTGGGCTTACCTCTTACTCCTCCTCTGTTCCTCGGGTGATGTGGAGGTAACCCCAGGCCCTGCGTGTCCCCAGGCACCCTCATTTGTTGACTTCTGTGATAGAAAAAGCCTTGGTTTCATGCATGTCAACATCAGAAGCCTCCTCCCTAAGTTTGTTTTACTCACTGCTTTAGCACACTGCGCCAACCCTGATGTCCTTGTTGTGTCTGAATCCTGGCTTAGGAAGGCCACCAACAATTCTGAGATTTCCTTACCCAACTACAGCATTTTCCGTCAAGATAGAACTGCCAAAGGGAGAGGAGTTGCAATCTACTGCAGAGATAGCTTGCAAAGTTCTGTCATACTTTCCAGGTCTACACCCGAAACAGTTTGAACTTCTAATTTTAAAAATGAACCTCTCCAGAAATAAGTCTCTCACTGTTGCCGCCTGCTATTGACCCCCCTCCGCTCCCAGCTGTACCCTGGACACCATTTGTGAATTGTTCGCCCCCCCATCTAGCTTCAGAGTTTGTTAGGTGAGGTGACCTAAACTGGGATATGCTTAACACCCCGGCAGCCCTACAATCTAAGCCAGATGCTCTCAATTTCACACAAATCATCAAGGAACCCACCAGGCACAACCCTAAATCTGTAAACATGGGCCCCCTCATAGACATTATCCTGACCAACTGGCCCTCCAAATACACCTCCGCTGTTTTCAATCAGGATCTCAGCAATCACTGCCCCATTGCCTGTATCCGCTATCGGTCCGCGGTCAAACGACCACCCCTCATCACTGTCAAAGTTCCCTAAAACAGTTCTGCGAGCAGGCCTTTCTAATCGACCTGGCACGGGTAACCTGGAAGGATATTGACCTCATCCCGTCAGTCGAGGATGCCTGGTCCTTCTTTAAAAGTAATTTCCTCACCATTTTAGATAAATATGCCCCGTTCCAAAAATGCAGTACTAAGCACAGATATAGCCCTTGGTTCACTCCAGACCTGACTGCCCTTGACCAGCACAAAAACATCCTGTGGCGGACTGCAATAGCATCGAATAGTCCCCGCGATATGCAACTGTTCAGGGAAGTCAGGAACAGAAATTCGCATCCTGTAGCTCTAACTCCAAAAGGTTTTGGGACACTGTAAAGTCTATGGAGACCAGCACCTCCCTCCCACTTCACTGAGGCTAGGTAACACGGTCACCACTGATAAATCCATGATAATCAAACATTTCAATAAGCATTTCTCAATGGCTGGCCATGCCTTCCTCCTGGCTACTCCAACCCCGGCCAACAGCCCCCCCCCCCTACTCGCCCAAGCCTCCCCAGCTTATCCTCCACCCAAATCCAGACAGCAGATGTTCTGAAAGAGCTGCAAAACCTGGACCCGTACCAATCAGCTGGGCTAGACAATCTAGACCCTCTCTTTCTAAAACTATCCTCCGCCATTGTTGCAACCCCGATTACCAGCATGTTCAACCTCTCTTTCGTATCGTCCGAGAACCCTAAAGATTGGAAAGCTGTCGCGGTCATCTCCCTCTTCAAAGGGGTGACACCCTAGACCCAAACTGTTACAGACCTATATCCATGCTGCCCTACCTAAAAAGCCAAGTTAATAACCCGATCACTGACCATTTCGAATCCCACCGTACCTTCTCCACTGTGCAATCCAGTTTCCGAGCCGGTCACGGGTGCACCTCAGCCACGCTCAAGGCACTAAACGATATCATAACCACCATCGATAAAAGACAGTACTGTGCAGCCGTCTTCATCGACCTGGCCATGGCTTTCGACTCTGTCAATCACGGTATTCTTATCGGCAGACTCAATAGCCTTGGTTTTTCTAATGACTGCCTCGCATGGTTCACCAACTACTTTACAGACAGAGTTCAGTGTGTCAAATCGGAGGGCATGTTGTCCGGCCTTTCCTTCCAGTTCTCTGCCCAGTGACTGGAACAAATTGCAAAAATCGCTGAAGTTGGAGACTTTTAGTTTTAGAACCAGCAGGTAGCCTAGTTGTTAGAGCGTTGGGCCAGTAACCAGCAGGTAGCCTAGTTGTTAGAGCGTTGGGCCAGTAACCAAAAGGTTGCTAGATTGAATCCTGGAGCTGACAAGGTAAAAATCTGTTGTTCTGCCCCTGAACAAGGCAGTTAACCCACTGTTCCCCGGTAGGCCATCATTGTGAATAACAATTTGTTCTTAACTGACTTGCCTAGTTAAATAAAGGTTACATTAAAAATATATATACAAGGAGTACTGGTACAGAGGCAGTGTATGAGGTAGTTGGGGTGATTGGTGTGGGTTAGGGTTAGGTCGGAACCGGGTTAGGTGATTGATGTGGGTTAGGGTTAGGTCGGAACCGAGTTAGGTGATTGGTGTGGGTTAGGGTTAGGTCGGAAAATGGTTAGGTGATTGGTGTGGGTTAGGGTTAGGTCGGAACCGGGTTAGGTGATTGGTGTGGGTTAGGGTTAGGTCGGAACCGGGTTAGGTGATTGATGTGGGTTAGGGTTAGGTCGGAACCGGGTTAGGTGATTGGTGTGGGTTAGGTTAGGTGAACCGGGTTAGGTGATTGGTGTGGGTTAGGGTTAGGTCGGAACCGGGTTAGGTGATTGGTGTGGTTAGGGTTAGGTCGGAACCGGGTTAGGTGATTGATGTGGGTTAGGGTTAGGTCGGAACCGGGTTAGGTGATTGGTGTGGGTTAGGGTTAGGTCGGAACCGGGTTAGGTGATTGGTGTGGGTTAGGGTTAGGTCGGAACCGGGTTAGGTGATTGATGTGGGTTAGGGTTAGGTCGGAACCGGGTTAGGTGATTGATGTGGGTTAGGGTTAGGTCGGAACCGGGTTAGGTGATTGGTTGAAGTACTATGTGGAAGGTAGGGGGTGATAAACAGAAAGTCCAGGTAGCTGTTAAATTAACTGATCAGCAGTCTGGGGGGTAGAAGCTGTTCAGGAGCCTTTTGGTCACAGACTTGGCACTCCAGAACCGGTTGCTGTGCGGTAGCAGAGAAAAGTCTTTGACTATTTTTGTCTGATACCGCCTAGTAGAGAGGTCCTGGGTGGCAGGGAGCTTGGCCCCAGTGATGTACTGGGCCATACACACTCCAACTGCGCCTTGCAGTTGGATGCCAAGCAGTTGCCATACCAAGCTGTGATGCAGCCAGTCAAGATACTCTCAATGGTGCAGTAACTTTTTGAGGATCTGAGGGCCCATGTCAAATATTTTCAGACTCCCAAGGGGGAAGAAGTGTTGTTGTGCATCTTCATGACTGTTTTGGTGCTTTTCTTTTTACCTTTATTTAACTAGGCAAGTCAGTTAAGAACAAATTATCATTTTCAATGATGGCCTAGGAACAGTGGGTTAACTGCCTTGTTCAGGGGCAGAACGACAGATTTGTACCTTCCAGTTACTAGTCCAACGCTCTAACCACTTGGCTACCCTGCCGCCCCAGGGTGTGTGGTGTGTTTGGACCATGATAGGTCCTTACTGATGTGGACACCGAGGAACTTGAAGTTCGTCTCCACTACTGCCCAGATGTGAATGGGGGCGTGTTCGGGCCTCCGTTTCCTGTAGTCCACGATCAGTTCCTTTGTCTTGCTGACGTTGAGAGAGAGGTTGTTGTCCTGGCACTACACTGCCAGGTCCCTGACCTCCTCCCTATAGGCTGTCTCATTGTCGTCAGTGATCAGGCCTACCACCGTCGTGCCGTCAGCAAAACTGGTACTCCCTGTATATATAAACTGGTACTTCCGGTATAAATAAACGGGTACTTCCTGTATATATAAATGGGTACTTCCTGTATATATAAACTTGTACTTCCTATATATATAAACTGGTACATCCTGTGTATATAAACTGGGACTTCCTGTATATATAAACTGGTACTTCCTGTATATATAAACTGGTACTTCCTGTAAATATAAACTGGTACTTCCTGTATATATAAACTGGTACTTCCTGTATATATAAACTGGTACATCCTGTATATATAAACTCGTACTTCCTGTATATATAAACTGGTACATCCTGTATATAGCCTCCTTATTGTTTTTATTTTGTTACCATTTCCTTTTTTTTTTTGCAAATATTTCTTACTTTTTCATTCTTAAAAGTTAAGCCGTTGTCTAATCTTACATATGGAATTGTTTTAAGAAGGTCATACCATGGATCATTTAGCTATTTGATTTAGAGTTTTAGGACCCCTTTAGGTATCCCTAAAAAATATATTTAAAAAATAATTAATTTGTATGGGTTACCTTCGGACGAGTCCCATGCCATTTGTGGAGGTCGTAGAGCAAAACAGAAAACACCACCTTGTTTGTGAGAGCTTCCCCTTTCAATACAGTGCTCATATTAGTTTAGAGTGGTCATATTAGCCAAAACGTTCAGATGCTACAGACGTTTTGGGATGTCTCCTGCTGTGACAAACAGAGCTGTAGCTCTCGGCCACTTTCCAACATACTGTAGATGGGGAATTACAACCTAGGCGGATGCTGTGGATGGAGACCCATGCAAAAAAACAGCTATCTCTAGCTTAAATGTAGGGATTTGTTTATTATGTTACTCAGATTGACACACCGGTGTGTCAATAGACTCTAGTTTTTTTATTATCTGCACAGTTGGGTATGGGCTCATGAGTAAGCATTTCACTGTAAAGTCCACACCTATTGTATTCTGTGCATGTGACCAATACAAAGCATGCATTCCATACACACACAGAATAAGGCACTTTCATCCTCAAATGCAACCACTAACATTCCCTGATTTGACTAGAGCATGTCCCTGCTCCAAACGTTTTCTGTCACATTGTTGTTCAGTATCTAACTTCCCTCTCCCTACTGTAAATCTCTCCTTCATGTTGTCAACTATTTACCCGTGTGAGGCCTGCTCCACTCCTTGTGTATGTGTGTAACAAAGGCTGAAGAGACAGGTTCCGCTTACCAGGCAATGTAGAAGTATGGGTCGCCATCAAATCAAATCAAATTTTATTTGTCACATACACATGGTTAGCAGATGTTAATGCGAGTGTAGCGAAATGCTTGTGCTTCTAGTTCCGACAATGCAGTGATAACCAACAAGTAATCTAACTAACAATTCCAAAACTACTGTCTTATACACAGTGTAAGGGGATAAAGAATATGTACATAAGGATATATGAATGAGTGATGGTACAGAGCAGCATACAGTAGATGGTATCGAGTACAGTATATACATATGAGATGAGAATGTAGACAAAGTAAACAAAGTGGCATAGTTAAAGTGGCTAGTGATACATGTATTACATAAGGATGCAGTCGATGATGTAGAGTACAGTATATACGTATGCATATGAGATGAATAATGTAGGGTAAGTAACATTATATAAGGTAGCATTGTTTAAAGTGGCTAGTGATATATTTGCAACATTTCCCATCAATTCCCATTATTGAAGTGGCTGGAGTTGGGTCAGTGTCAATGACAGTGTGTTGGCAGCAGCCACTCAATGTTAGTGGTGGCTGTTTAACAGTCTGATGGCCTTGAGATAGAAGCTGTTTTTCAGTCTCTCGGTCCCAGCTTTGATGCACCTGTACTGACCTTGCCTTCTGGATGATAGCGGGGTGAACAGGCAGTGGTTCGGGTGGTTGATGTCCTTGATGATCTTTATGGCCTTCCTGTAACATCGGGTGGTGTAGGTGTCCTGGAGGGCAGGTAGTTTGCCCCCGGTGATGCGTTGTGCAGACCTCACAGAGCAGAGGAATGAACACACACACACACACAGTGTGTGTTAGTCTGGAGGGGAGGAACAGAGTTACTTTACACACTGCAGTGACAGCACTTTCCTTTAATACCAGGGTATAAAATGGATTTGAATGAGAAAGGGGAGGACAGGGGGAGAAGCAGGAGGGGGGACATGGGGCAGAGTGAGGATGGAGGGGGACAGGGGAGAAGCAGGAGGGGGACATGGGGCAGAGTGAGGATGGAGGGGGACAGGGGAGAAGCAGGAGGGGGACATGGGGCAGAGTGAGGATGGAGGGGGACAGGGGGAGAAGCAGGAGGGGGACATGGGGCAGAGTGAGGATGGAGGGGGACAGGGGGAGAAGCAGAAGGGGGAACATGGGGCAGAGTGAGGATGGAGGGGGACAGATCTGCTACTCTGAGCCTCCAGCATGATATGGAGATGGAGGAGAGGAAGGGTCACCCCTCTGTTCTGTTCTCTCTCTCCCTCTGCTTCAGCTCTTCTCTTTTTACTCTCTCCTCCCATCCCTCCCTCCCTCCCTCCTCCCATCCCTCCCTCCCTCCTCCTCCCATCCCTCCATCCTCTCCTTTGCCCGGTCCATCCCTCTGTTCATTAGCATAGCAGCTGCAGAGTGGGGACAGGGCAGGTTTGGGGGGGGGTGCTCCAGTCAATGGCACAGCGTCTGGGTCTTGAATAGAGCTGAACCAGGACCCAGCAGCCCAGACAAAAGAGGAGGGGAGAGAAGAATGAACGAGTGAATGGGGCGGCTTGTCACTTTTCAATGGAAAAGCACAGAATGGAGTGAAAGAATGAAAGAAAAAGTTGAAAAATGAGCGGAGGGCAAGGAAAGAAGCGGCCTGGCCACCTGTCTCTGTCTCTCAGTCTTCCTGTTTCTCTCTCTCCTAGAAAGAGAGCAGAGAGGATTCTTTAGCAACCCACATGTTTTATTTTCTTCTGGGAGAAAAGATAAGGCCGGTGCAAACAAGTTGATAATAACAAGCTGATAATAACAAGCTAATAATAACAAGCTGATAATAACAAACTGATAATAACAAGCTGATAATAACAAACTGATAATAACAAACTGATAACAAACTGATAATAACAAACTGATAATAACAAGCTGATAATAAGTTGATAATAACAAGCTGATAATAACAAGCTGATAATAAGTTGATAATAACAAGCTGATAATAACAAGCTGATAACAAACTGATAATAACAAACTGATAATAACAAAATGATAATAACAAGCTGATAATAACAAGCTGATAATAACAAGCTGATAATAACAAGCTGATAATAACAAGCTAATAATAACAAGCTGATAATAACAAACTGATAATAACAAGCTGATAATAACAAGCTGATAATAACAAGCTGATAATAAGTTGATAATAACAAGTTGATAATAACAAGCTAATAATAACAAGCTGATAATAACAAGCTGATAATAACAAGCTGATAACAACAAACTGATAATAACAAACTGATAATAACAAGCTGATAATAACAAGCTGATAACAAACTGATAATAACAAGCTGATAATAACTGATAATAACAAACTGATAATAACAAACTGATAATAACAAACTGATAATAACAAACTGATAATAACAAGCTGATAATAACAAACTGATAATAACAAACTGATAATAACAAACTGATAATAACAAACTGATAATAACAAACTGATAATAACAAGCTGATAATAACAAGCTGATAATAACAAACTGATAATAACAAACTGATAATAACAAGCTGATAATAACAAACTGATAATAACAAATAACAAGCTGATAATAACAAACTGATAATAACAAGCTGATAATAACAAACTGATAATAACAAACTGATAATAACAAACTGATAATAACAAACTGATAATAACAAACTGATAATAACAAGCTGATAATAACAAACTGATAATAACAAACTGATAATAACAAGCTGATAATAACAAACTGATAATAACAAGCTGATAATAACAAGCTGATAACAAGCTGATAATAACAAACTGATAATAACAAGCTAATAATAACAAGCTGATAACAAACTGATAATAACAAACTGATAATAACAAGCTGATAATAAGTTGATAATAACAAGCTGATAATAACAAGCTGATAATAACAAGCTGATAATAACAAACTGATAATAACAAGCTGATAATAAACTGATAATAACAAACTGATAATAACAAGCTGATAATAACAAACTGATAATAACAAACTGATAATAACAAACTGATAATAACAAACTGATAATAACAAGCTGATAATAACAAACTGATAATAACAAACTGATAATAACAAACTGATAATAACAAGCTGATAATAACAAGCTGATAATAACAAGCTGATAATAAGTTGATAATAACAAGTTGATAATAACAAACTGATAATAACAAGCTGATAATAACAAGCTGATAATAACAAGCTGATAATAACAAGCTGATAATAAGTTGATAATAACAAACTGATAATAACAAACTGATAATAACAAGCTGATAATAACAAGCTGATAATAACAAGCTGATAATAACAAGCTGATAATAACAAGCTGATAATAAACTATTTAATCAAGTTTGTCTTGATATAACAATGGTATTTCATAATAACAAACTGATAATAACAAGTTTGATAATAACAAACATGATAATAACAAGTTTGTCTTGTAATAACAAACTGATAATAACAAACTGATAATAACAAACTATAATTCATCATGTTTGTCTTGATAATAACAAGCTATAATAATCATGTTTTTATAATAACAAGTTTGTTTTAATAATTTAATCATGTTTGATAATAACAAGTTTGATTTGTAACAAGTTTGTCTAATAACAAGCTGGTATTTCATCATGTTTGTCTTGTATAATAATCATGTTTGTCTAATAAGCTATGATAATTAATCAAACTTGTAATGGCTATGGTATTTAATCATGTTTGTCTTGTATGATAATAATCAAACTTGTCTTGTAACAAACTGATAATTAATCATGTTTGTCTTGTAACAAACTGGTAATTCATCATGTTTGTCTTGTATGGCTATGGTATTTAATCATGTTGTCTTGTATGGCTATGGTATTTCATCATGTTTGTCTTGTATGGCTATGGTATTTCATCATGTTTGTCTTGTATGGCTGATGGTATTTAATCATGTTTTTATAATATGGCTATGGTATTTCATCATGTTTGTCTTGTATGGCTATGGTATTTAATCATGTTTTTATAATATGGCTATGGTATTTCATCATGTTTGTCTTGTATGGCTATGGTATTTAATCATGTTTTTATAATATAACATGTTTGTTTTTTGTATGGCTATGGTATTTAATCATGTTTGTCTTGTATGGCTATGGTATTTCATCATGTTTGTTTTGTATGGCTATGGTATTTAATCATGTTTGTCTTGTATGGCTATGGTATTTCATCATGTTTGTCTTGTATGGCTATGGTATTTAATCATGTTTGTCTTGTATAGCTATGGTCTTTAATCATGTTTGTCTTGTATAATATGGTATTTAATCATGTTTGTCTTGTATGGCTATGGTCTTTAATCATGTTTGTCTTGTATGGCTATGGTATTTAATCATGTTTGTCTTGTATAGCTATGGTCTTTAATCATGTTTGTCTTGTATGGCTATGGTATTTAATCATGTTTGTCTTGTATAATAACATCATGTTTGTCTTGTATGGCTATGGTCTTTAATCATGTTTGTCTTGTATGGCTATGGTCTTTAATCATGTTTGTCTTGTATGGCTATGGTCTTTAATCATGTTTGTCTTGTATGGCTATGGTATTTAATCATGTTTGTCTTGTATGGCTATGGTAAATCATGTTTGTCTTGTATGGCTATGGTATTTAATCATGTTTGTCTTGTATGGCTATGGTATTTAATCATGTTTGTCTTGTATGGCTATGGTATTTAATCATGTTTGTCTTGTATGGCTATGGTATTTAATCATGTTTGTCTTAATATGGCTATGGTATTTCATCATGTTTGTCTTGTATGGCTAATTTAATCATTTGTTTGTCTTGTAAATGGCTATGGTATTTAATCATGTTTGTCTTGTATGGCTATGGTATTTAATCATGTTTGTCTTGTATGGCTATGGTATTTCATCATGTTTGTCTTGTATAATGGTATTTCATCATGTTTGTCTTGTATGGCTCATGTTTGTCTTTGGTAATCATGTTTGTCTTGTATGGCTGGTATTTCATCATGTTTGTATAATATGGCTGGTATTAAATCATGTTTGTCTTGTATGGCTGATTTAATCATGTTTGTTTTGTATGGCTATGGTATTTCATCATGTTTGTCTTGTATGGCTATGATTTAATCATGTTTGTCTTGTATGGCTATGGTATTTCATCATGTTTGTCTTGTATGGCTATGGTATTTCATCATGTTTGTCTTGTATGGCTATGGTCTTTAATCATGTTTGTCTTGTATAGCTATGGTATTTAATCATGTTTGTCTTGTATGGCTATGGTATTTCATCATGTTTGTCTTGTATGGCTATGGTCTTTAATCATGTTTGTCTTGTATAGCTATGGTATTTAATCATGTTTGTCTTGTATGGCTATGGTATTTAATCATGTTTGTCTTGTATGGCTATGGTATTTAATCATGTTTGTCTTGTATGGCTATGGTATTTCATCATGTTTGTCTTGTATAGCTATGGTATTTAATCATGTTTGTCTTGTATGGCTATGGTATTTAATCATGTTTGTTTTGTATGGCTATGGTATTTCATCATGTTTGTCTTGTATGGCTATGGTATTTAATCATGTTTGTCTTGTATAGCTATGGTATTTCATCATGTTTGTCTTGTATGGCTATGGTATTTCATCATGTTTGTCTTGTATTTGGTATTTAATCATGTTTGTCTTGTATAGCTATGGTATTTCATCATGTTTGTCTTGTATGGCTATGGTATTTAATCATGTTTGTTTTGTATGGCTATGGTCTTTAATCATGTTTGTCTTGTATAGCTATGGTATTTCATCATGTTTGTCTTGTATAGCTATGGTATTTCATCATGTTTGTCTTGTATGGCTATGGTATTTCATCATGTTTGTTTTGTATGGCTATGGTATTTAATCATGTTTGTCTTGTATGGCTATGGTATTTCATCATGTTTGTTTTGTATGGCTATGGTATTTAATCATGTTTGTCTTGTATGGCTATGGTATTTCATCATGTTTGTCTTGTATGGCTATGGTATTTAATCATGTTTGTCTTGTATAGCTATGGTCTTTAATCGTGTTTGTCTTGTATGGCTATGGTATTTAATCATGTTTGTCTTGTATGGCTATGGTCTTTAATCATGTTTGTCTTGTATAGCTATGGTATTTAATCATGTTTGTCTTGTATAGCTATGGTATTTCATCATGTTTGTCTTGTATGGCTATGGTATTTCATCATGTTTGTCTTGTATGGCTATGGTATTTCATCATGTTTGTCTTGTATGGCTATGGTATTTCATCATGTTTGTCTTGTATGGCTATGGTATTTAATCATGTTTTTATAATATGGCTATGGTATTTCATCATGTTTGTCTTGTATGGCTATGGTATTTAATCATGTTTTTATAATATGGCTATGGTATTTCATCATGTTTGTCTTGTATGGCTATGGTATTTAATCATGTTTTTATAATATGGCTATGGTATTTCATCATGTTTGTCTTGTATGGCTATGGTATTTCATCATGTTTGTTTTGTATGGCTATGGTATTTAATCATGTTTGTCTTGTATGGCTATGGTATTTCATCATGTTTGTTTTGTATGGCTATGGTATTTAATCATGTTTGTCTTGTATGGCTATGGTATTTCATCATGTTTGTCTTGTATGGCTATGGTATTTAATCATGTTTGTCTTGTATAGCTATGGTCTTTAATCGTGTTTGTCTTGTATGGCTATGGTATTTAATCATGTTTGTCTTGTATGGCTATGGTCTTTAATCATGTTTGTCTTGTATGGCTATGGTCTTTAATCATGTTTGTCTTGTATAGCTATGGTATTTAATCATGTTTGTCTTGTATGGCTATGGTCTTTAATCATGTTTGTCTTGTATGGCTATGGTATTTAATCATGTTTGTCTTGTATGGCTATGGTCTTTAATCATGTTTGTCTTGTATGGCTATGGTCTTTAATCATGTTTGTCTTGTATGGCTATGGTCTTTAATCATGTTTGTCTTGTATGGCTATGGTATTTAATCATGTTTGTCTTGTATGGCTATGGTCTTTAATCATGTTTGTCTTGTATGGCTATGGTATTTAATCATGTTTGTCTTGTATGGCTATGGTATTTCATCATGTTTGTCTTGTATGGCTATGGTATTTAATCATGTTTGTCTTGTATGGCTATGGTATTTCATCATGTTTGTATAATATGGCTATGGTATTAAATCATGTTTGTCTTGTATGGCTATGGTATTTAATCATGTTTGTCTTGTATGGCTATGGTATTTCATCATGTTTGTCTTGTATGGCTATGGTATTTCATCATGTTTGTCTTGTATGGCTATGGTCTTTAATCATGTTTGTCTTGTATGGCTATGGTATTTCATCATGTTTGTCTTGTATGGCTATGGTATTTCATCATGTTTGTCTTGTATGGCTATGGTATTTCATCATGTTTGTCTTGTAATCATCATGTTTGTCTTGTATGGCTATGGTATTTCATCATGTTTGTAAATCATGTATTAAATCATGTTTGTCTTGTATGGCTATGGTATTTAATCATGTTTGTTTTGTATGGCTATGGTATTTCATCATGTTTGTCTTGTATGGCTATGGTATTTAATCATGTTTGTCTTGTATGGCTATGGTATTTCATCATGTTTGTCTTGTATGGCTATGGTATTTCATCATGTTTGTCTTGTATGGCTATGGTCTTTAATCATGTTTGTCTTGTATAGCTATGGTATTTAATCATGTTTGTCTTGTATGGCTATGGTATTTCATCATGTTTGTCTTGTATGGCTATGGTCTTTAATCATGTTTGTCTTGTATAGCTATGGTATTTAATCATGTTTGTCTTGTATGGCTATGGTATTTAATCATGTTTGTCTTGTATGGCTATGGTATTTCATCATGTTTGTCTTGTATGGCTATGGTATTTCATCATGTTTGTCTTGTATAGCTATGGTATTTAATCATGTTTGTCTTGTATGGCTATGGTATTTAATCATGTTTGTTTTGTATCGCTATGGTATTTCATCATGTTTGTCTTGTATGGCTATGGTATTTAATCATGTTTGTCTTGTATAGCTATGGTATTTCATCATGTTTGTCTTGTATGGCTATGGTATTTCATCATGTTTGTCTTGTATGGCTATGGTATTTAATCATGTTTGTCTTGTATAGCTATGGTATTTCATCATGTTTGTCTTGTATGGCTATGGTATTTAATCATGTTTGTTTTGTATGGCTATGGTCTTTAATCATGTTTGTCTTGTATAGCTATGGTATTTCATCATGTTTGTCTTGTATGGCTATGGTATTTCATCATGTTTGTCTTGTATGGCTATGGTATTTAATCATGTTTGTCTTGTATAGCTATGGTATTTCATCATGTTTGTCTTGTATGGCTATGGTATTTAATCATGTTTGTCTTGTATAGCTATGGTATTTCATCATGTTTGTCTTGTATGGCTATGGTATTTAATCATGTTTGTTTTGTATGGCTATGGTCTTTAATCATGTTTGTTTTGTATGGCTATGGTATTTAATCATGTTTGTTTTGTATGGCTATGGTCTTTAATCATGTTTGTTTTGTATGGCTATGGTATTTAATCATGTTTGTTTTGTATGGCTATGGTATTTCATCATGTTTGTCTTGTGTGGTATTTTGCAAAAGTAGTTGTAGATGCATCATTTAATATTACTTCTCTCTCTAGGTCTCAGAGCCCCCATCAGCCTCTAATACTTGGAAACACCACATACCCAGTGTGTCCCAGTGTATTTTATGTTGTCTACTGTTCCAACCAGCCTGCCTTCTTAAACTAACTTAAAGGAAAAATCCACTCAAAAATTTTTATTTTGGTATTTTATTGTTCGTTAGTCCACTGTTGATATAGTCCCAAAATGTTTTGCATGTCAGTTGTCAAGTTTTCAAGAAGCAAGGTGTCACTTGCCACATCAACATGATGATGCGTTTTGCAGCATTTGATGCGTTTTGCAGCATATGACGCGTTTTGCAGCATACAATTTCATATGGTCCTCTGTGGGAATTGAACCCACAACCCTGGCACTGCAAGTGCCATGCTCTAGCAAGTGAGACACAAGGGACTAACTGTGTCATAAGAAAAAGTAAGCCTATTTGGTGTGTGTTGGGAAGTAGACAAACGAGGAACAGTTCAAAAGTGGACACAAGACACATGCATATTACAGACGTCATGTTGCCTGCTTAGCGAGTACCCATTCGGCTAAATACCTGGCTGGAACTCCAGACCTCTGCTTTGCTAACACACGCGACCACCCTCCTTGACAATGTTCCAATGGTTTGAGACACCCAAAAGGACTTAATTGGATGGCTCCATCCATCCATCCTAAATTCCCAATCTGGCCCTCAAATCATCACGGTCACCTAATAATCCCCAGTTTACAATTGGCTCATTAATCCCCCTCCCCCCTGTAACTATTCCCCAGGTCGTTGCTGCAAATGAGAACGTGTTCTCAGTCAATTTACCTGGTAAAATAACGGAGAAATAAAATCCATGGACTACATTTCAAGCTAGCTGTGGAGTGACCTTGGCACCATGGACTACATTTCAAGCTAGCTGTGGAGTGACCTTGGCACCATGGACTACATTTCAAGCTAGCTGTGGAGTGACCTTGGCACCATGGACTACATTTCAAGCTAGCTGTGGAGTGACCTTGGCACCATGGACTACATTTCAAGCTAGCTGTGGAGTGACCTTGGCACCATGGACTACATTTCAGGCTAGCTGTGGAGTGACCTTGGCACCATGGACTACATTTCAAGCTAGCTGTGGAGTGACCTTACGGTATGTTCTTGAAGAAAAGATTCAAAAGATTGTGTATGTCTGAGCGAGGTTCTATCGATTTGCGGGGTCATTTCATGTTTATCTGAGCTATTGCCGTTCAAGAAGGGCAGAAATACAGACGGTATGACGAGTTTTACATCATGTGATGACTCTTTGGGGTGGCAAGTAGCCTAGTGGTTAGAGTGTAGGGGTGGCAGGTAGCCTAGTGGTTAGAGTGTAGGGGTGGCAGGTAGCCTAGTGGTTAGAGTGTAGGGGTGGCAGGTAGCCTAGTGGTTAGAGTGTAGGGGTGGCAGGTAGCCTAGTGGTTAGAGTGTAGTGGCAGGTAGCCTAGTGGTTAGGCAGGTAGCCTAGTGGTTAGAGTGTAGGGGTGGCAGGTAGCCTAGTGGTTAGAGTGTAGGGGTGGCAGGTAGCCTAGTGGTTAGAGTGTAGGGGTGGCAGGTAGCCTAGTGGTTAGAGTGTAGGGGTGGCAGGTAGCCTAGTGGTTAGAGTGTAGGGGTGGCAGGTAGCCTAGTGGTTAGAACATTGGGCCAGTAACTGCTGGATCAAATCCCCAGAGCTGACAAGGTAAATAATGCATTGATCGGGTGGAGCTGTATGAGCAATGTTCGGTTCACCTTCTTCATTCACCTCTGATGAAGTATGAGAGAACACTTGACAACAGTGATAACACATTCACCACCCACCAAAAGCATACACAAAACATACTTTGAGCAAATGAAACCCCTGCATAAGATTGTTGGCAGATAGGGGGTATGCACTATCACACCCAGCTTCTTTCAGGCAAGATGAACACACACCGACACACTCCCCACTGAAACACACACACACAGTCCTCTTTTCATTGGGGGGACTGTTAAAATAATTTCCAAATTCCTGCTCGGATGTGTGGCAGGCACATGAAGAATCTATTAGCGGACCTCTCTGCTCTGCTGTATAGCAGCTCTGCTTTGGGACAGCAGCCAACTCAGCCGCTGGACAATGAAAATCCAACTCAACAAAAACATCCTGCAGAAGTGAGAGCGCAAGGGAGACGGAGCGAGACAGAGAGAGGGGTGGAGACGGAGCGAGACAGAGAGAGGGGTGGAGAGAGAGCGAGACAGAGAGAGGGGTGGAGAGAGAGCGAGACAGAGAGAGGGGTGGAGAGAGACGTGGAGAGAGAGCGAGACGGGAGAGGGGTGGAGAGAGAGCGAGACAGAGAGAGGGGTGGAGAGAGAGCGAGACAGAGAGAGGGGTGGAGAGAGAGCGAGACAGAGAGAGGGGTGGAGAGAGAGCGAGACAGAGAGAGGGGTGGAGAGAGAGCGAGACGGAGAGAGGGGTGGAGAGAGAGAGAGAGCGAGACGGACAGGGGTGGAGAGAGAGCGAGACAGAGAGAGAGAGCGAGACGGAGAGGGGTGGAGAGAGAGCGAGACAGAGAGAGGGGTGGAGAGAGAGCGAGACAGAGAGAGGGGTGGAGAGAGAGCGAGAGACAGAGAGAGGGTGGAGAGAGCGAGGGAGAGAGAGGGGTGGAGAGAGAGCGAGAGAGGAGAGAGGGGTGGAGACAAAGAGCGAGGAGACAGAGAGGGGTGGAGAGAGGCAAGGGGGAGGAGAGAGAGCGAGACAGGAGATGGAGGGTGCAGAGAGAGAGCAAGGACAGAGCGAGACAGAGGGGGGAGGAGAGAGAGCGAGGGAGACAGAGAGAGGGGTGGAGAGAGCGAGGGAGACGGAGACAGGGGTGGAGAGAGAGCGAGACAGGAGAGAGGGGTGGAGAGAAAGCAAGGGACAGGGGTGGAGACAGAGAGAGGGAGACAGGGGGTGGAGACAGAGAGAGAGACGAGACAGGGGTGGAGAGAGAGGGAGACGGAGACAGGGGTGGAGAGAGAGCGAGACAGAGAGACAGGGTGGAGACAGAGAGAGCGAGACAGAGAGGGGGTGGAGAGAGAGCGAGAGACAGAGAGGGTGGAGAGAGAGCGAGAGACGAGAGGGGTGGAGAGAGAGCGAGAGACGGAGAGGGGTGGAGAGAGAGCGAGGACGGAGAGAGGGGTGGAGCGAGAGCAAGGGACAGAGAGACAGAGAGAGGGGACTGAGACAGGGGTGGAGAGAGAGCAAGGGACAGAGACAGAGAGAGGGGTGGAGAGAGAGCGAGACAGAGAGGGGTGGAGGGGTGGAGAGGAGAGAGACAAGGGAGAGCGAGACAGAGAGGGGTGGAGAGAGAGCGAGACAGAGAGAGGGAGTGGAGAGAGCGAGACGAGACAGAGAGAGGGAGCGAGGAGACGAGAGCGAGGAGACGGAGACAGAGGGAGACGGAGAGGGGTGGAGAGAGAGCGAGGGGTGACGGAGAGAGGGGTGGAGAGAGCGAGGGAGACGGAGAGGGGTGGAGAGGAGCGAGGAGAGGAGAGAGGGGTGGAGAGAGAGCGAGGAGCCGGAGAGAGGGGTGGAGAGAGCGAGGGAGCGGAGAGAGGGGTGGAAGAGAGCGAGGAGGGAGAGAGCGCAGAGAGGGTGGAAGAGCGAGGGAGCGGAGAGAGGGGTGGAGAGAGGCGAGGGAGGGAGAGAGGGGTGGAGGGAGACAGAGAGGGGGAGGGAGACGAGATGGAGAGGGGAGGGGTGGAGAGAGAGAGAGTAGAGAGACGGAGAGAGCGAGGGAGACGGAGAGCGAGGGAGACGAGAGAGGGAGGGAGAGACGCGGAGACAGGGGTGGAGAGAGAGGGAGACGAGGGAGACGAGGAGACAGGGGTGGAGAGAGAGCGAGGGAGACGGAGAGAGGGGTGGAGAGAGAGCGAGGAGACGGAGAGAGGGGTGGAGAGAGAGCGAGGGAGACGGAGAGAGGGGTGGAGAGAGAGCGAGGGAGACGGAGAGAGGGGTGGAGAGAGAGCAGGGAGAGAGAGAGGGGTGGAGAGAGAGCGAGGAGACGGAGAGAGGGGGGGTGGAGAGAGAGCGAGGGAGACGGAGAGAGGGGTGGAGGAGAGAGGGAGACGGGAGAGAGAGAGAGAGCGAGGGAGACGGAGAGAGGGGGTGGAGAGAGAGCGAGGGAGACGGAGAGAGGGGTGGAGAGAGAGCGAGGGAGACGGAGAGAGGGGTGGAGAGAGAGCGAGGGAGACGGAGAGAGGGGTGGAGAGAGAGCGAGGGAGACGGAGAGAGGGGTGGAGAGAGAGCGAGGAGACGGAGAGGGGGTGGAGAGAGAGCGAGGAGACGGAGAGAGGGGTGGAGAGAGAGCGAGGGAGACGGAGAGAGGGGTGGAGAGAGAGCGAGGGAGACGGAGAGAGGGGTGGAGAGAGAGCGAGGGAGACGGAGAGAGGGGTGGAGAGAGAGCGAGGGAGACGGAGAGAGGGGTGGAGACAGAGCGAGGGAGACGGAGAGAGGGGTGGAGAGAAAGAGCGAGGGAGACGGAGAGAGGGGTGGAGAGAGAGCGAGGAGACGGAGAGAGGGGTGGAGAGAGAGCGAGGGAGACGGAGAGAGGGGTGGAGAGAGAGCGAGGGAGACGGAGAGAGGGGTGGAGAGAGAGCGAGGGAGACGGAGAGAGGGGTGGAGAGAGAGCGAGGGAGACGGAGAGAGGGGTGGAGAGAGAGCGAGGGAGACGGAGAGAGGGGTGGAGAGAGAGCGAGGGAGACGGAGAGAGGGGTGGAGAGAGCGCGAGGGGAGACGGAGAGAGGGGTGGAGAGAGAGCGAGAGAGGAGAGAGGGGTGGAGAGAGAGCGAGGGAGACGGAGAGAGGGGTGGAGAGAGAGCGAGGGAGACGGAGAGAGGGGTGGAGAGAGAGCGAGGAGACGGAGAGAGGGGTGGAGAGAGAGCGAGGAGACGGAGAGAGGGGTGGAGAGAGAGCGAGGGAGACGGAGAGAGGGGTGGAGAGAGAGCGAGGGAGACGGAGAGAGGGGTGGAGAGAGAGCGAGGGAGACGGAGAGAGGTGGAGAGAGAGCGAGGGAGACGGAGAGAGGGGTGGAGAGAGAGCGAGGGAGACGGAGAGAGGGGTGGAGAGAGAGCGGGAGACGGAGAGAGGGGTGGAGAGAGAGCGAGGGAGACGGAGAGAGGGGTGGAGAGAGAGCGAGGGAGACGGAGAGAGGGTGGAGAGAGAGCGAGGGGAGACGGAGAGAGGGGTGGAGAGAGAGCGAGGGAGACGGAGAGAGGGGTGGAGAGAGAGCGAGGAGACGGAGAGAGGGTGGAGAGAGAGCGAGGGAGACGGAGAGAGGGGTGGAGAGAGAGCAAGGGAGACGGAGAGAGGGGTGGAGATGAGCGAGGAGAGAGAGAGGGGTGGAGAGAGAGCGGGAGACAGGGGTGGAGACAAAGAGCGAGGGAGACAGAGAGAGGGTGGAGAGAGAGCGAGCAAGGGGGAGAGCGAGACAGAGAGAGCGAGACGCGAGGGAGATGGAGGGGTGCAGAGAGAGAGAGCAAGGGACAGAGCGAGACAGAGAGAGCGAGGGAGACTGAGAGAGAGCGAGGGCGAGGGAGATGGAGGGGTGCAGAGAGCGAGGGAGACGGAGACAGGGGTGGAGAGAGAGAGAGCGAGGGAGACGGAGACAGGGGTGGAGAGAGCGCGAGGGAGACGGAGAGAGGGGTGGAGAGAAAGCAAGGGACAGGGGTGGAGACAGAGAGAGAGACGGAGACGGAGACAGGGGTGGAGACAGAGAGAGAGAGGGAGACGGAGACAGGGGTGGAGACAGAGAGAGAGAGGGAGACGGAGAGAGGGGGACAGAGAGAGAGAGGGAGACTGAGAGCGAGGAGACGGAGAGAGGGTGGAGAGAGAGCGAGGGAGACGGAGAGAGGGGTGGAGAGAGAGCGAGGGAGACGGAGAGAGGGTGGAGAGAGAGCGAGGGAGACGGAGAGAGGGGTGGAGCGAGAGCAAGGGACAGAGCGAGACAGAGAGAGCGAGGGAGACGGAGACAGGGGTGGAGAGAGAACGAGCAAGGGACAGAGCGAGACAGAGAGAGCGAGGGAGACGGAGGGGTGGAGAGAGAGCAAGGGACAGAGCGAGACAGAGAGAGCGAGGGAGACAGGGGTGGAGAGAGAGAGCGAGGGAGACGGAGAGAGGGGTGGAGAGAGAGCGAGCAAGGGACAGAGCGAGACAGAGAGAGCGAGGGAGACAGAGAGAGGGGTGGAGAGAGAGCGAGACAGAGAGAGCGAGGGAGACGGAGAGAGGGGTGGAGAGAGAGCGAGGGAGACAGAGAGGGGGTGGAGAGAGACAGAGAGAGCGAGGAGACAGAGAGAGGGGTGGAGAGAGAGCGAGACAGAGAGCGAGGGAGACGGAGAGAGGGGTGGAGAGAGAGCGAGGGAGACAGAGAGAGGGGTGGAGAGAGAGCGAGACAGAGAGCGAGGGAGACGGAGAGAGGGGTGGAGAGAGAGCGAGACAGAGAGAGTGAGGGTGACGGAAAGGGGTGGAGGGAGAGCGCAAGGGAGACGGAGGGAGGGGTCGAGAGAGCGACAGGAGAGCAAGGGAGAAAGAGAATAGAGGGGGTAGAATAGAAGGGCAAGGAGCAACTATGTGGTCTCAAGCCAACAGCAGGGGTGACTTTAGTATTTCAACACAAAGTTTTAGTAGTCTTGGTTTATTTACCACTACAATACGTCTAATGATATGTACTGCATGGAATTAGGCTGCAGAGAGTTCTACATCCAGATAGATGTAGTGCAGATGAGGAGGCTGCAGAGTTCTACATCCAGATAGATGTAGTGCAGATGAGGAGGCTGCAGAGAGTTCTACATCCAGATAGATGTAGTGCAGATGAGGAGGCTGCAGAGAGTTCTACATCCAGATAGATGTAGTGCAGATGAGGAGGCTGCAGATAGTTCTACATCCAGATAGATGTAGTGCGGATGAGGAGGCTGCAGAGAGTTCTACATCCAGATAGATGTAGTGCAGATGAGGCTGCAGAGAGTTCTACATCCAGATAGATGTAGTGCAGATGAGGCTGCAGACAGAGACCGCACACTGTAAGCAGCACACATTTCACATTGTATAGCACACTTCCTTAAGAGAGTCACATTTAAATCCAAAGCAGGAAATGTCAAACTTGTCTTGTGTTTGAGGATTAAAAGGCTGCTTAAGTTTGTAATTTCCACTTTGAAATGTCAGACTTGATTTACCCTTACGAAAAATGTCTCAACCCCTACAAAAAAACAGTGTTAATTAGAAAACACGTGTGTGACAGAGCGAGAGACAGAGGGAGAGACACAGACAGAAACAGACAGAGAGCGACAGAGAGGGAGAGAGAGAGCGAGACAGACAGGGAGAAAAAGAGAGAAACAGACGAGTGCCCAGGGGGTTAATAGAGAGAAGAGGAATAGTGATGCAGAGCCAGAGAGTTGAGCTAGGGACCTTCCTCAGACTACACAGACAGACAGAGAGAAACATAAAACCTGCATACACTAGGGAGGGAACCCTGCCTTCTATAAACCAGAACTACCCACAATCGTGTGCGTGGCTCTTTTATCCAGCATGTGAAAAGATGAGGCTGACTGAATAACAAAGGGAGAGAATGGGGGGCTAGCCTGGGAGATGGCCCTGGGAGAACGGGAGAGAAGAGGGGATCTGGGCCTGGGAGAACCTGGGAGAGAACGGGAGAGAAGAGGGGATCTGGGCTAGCCTGGGAGAACGGGAGAGAAGAGGGGATCTGGGCTGGGAGAACGGGAGAGAAGAGGGGATCTGGGCTAGGGGAGAATGGGAGAGAAGAGGGATCTGGGCTAGCCTGGGAGAACGGGAGAAGAGGGGATCTGGGCTAGCCTGGGAGAGAAGAGGGGGATCTGGGCTAGCCTGGGAGAACGGGAGAGAAGAGGGGATCTGGGCTAGCCTGGGAGAACGGGAGAGAAGAGGGGATCTGGGCTAGCCTGGGAGAACGGGAGAGAAGAGGGGATCTGGGCTAGCCTGGGAGAACGGGAGAGAAGAGGGGTATGTGCCCGTCACTATTCTTCTCTATGGGTAACGGGGGCTGGGACTGCCTGGGGGTAGGAAAAAAAAAAACATGCATAGACACAGAGTTTAAAGATTTTTTTTTACTGGCTTGTACACAAACGTACAAAAATATTACAGCACTTATTTTCTCAACACACATCATGATCACAGTGTTACAAACGTTCAAAAACAAAATACAGAACAAAAACAAGAAAACCCCAAATCAAAACACGATGGAACTTCAGCATCACTCATTAAACTCAGACATTTGTTTTTGTTTCGCTCGAAAAAAAGCAAAACGAAAACAGAACACGCCCCGGCCCAATTTATTTAAACGTCAGCACTTTCTCTCATTCATTTACACCTATCCAGTCGTCCTCTCTCGGGCCATAAATGTTATGACACTCGAGTAGAACAACCATACGCTGTGCAATTTTTTTTGTAACAATGATCTTACCATCAAATGTATTTTTCCCCTTTCATAACAACAGGAGGAGGACAGCACTTCAGAAAAGAAAGTGCTCCAAGATAGTTCAGCATATTATATATAAACAGTACCAGTCAAAAGTCAGGACCCAGCCACTCACTCCAGGGTTTCTCTTTATTTTTTATACCGACCCTTGAATGAGTAGGAGTCCAAACGTTTGGCTGGTAATGTATATAAACACATACCTGATCACAAAGATTCAAACAATCTTTGCCTTAACACAATGTTTCACAAAGTTAACACACAAAACATTACAACCTGGAGTTGTTTTTATACAATAGTATTTTGTTGTGTTCCTTTTTTTTCTATTCGGAAAAACAATACAATTTGACTTGATAAAAAGTCAACTTAATCAACAACAGTCAGTGCAATATTTAAAATATATATATATATAAAAAATATCAAGTTTAAGACAAGCGATGCATATTTTTTTGTTCCACTAAAACCAATCTATTCCTTGATGTTTCTTTCTAATCCATTTAGTTTGCTTTTCCAGGTACATGGAAGGACAGTCCTTCATCCCTGGTGTCTCTCCTTACTGTAGGGAGGGAAGACCCCCAGGTAGCAACATAAAGCCACACACTTGAGGAGAGGAGCAGGCCACACACAGGCCAGGGAGGGGAACACAGCTCAACTCACAACAGTCAGATGAATGCAGCACACAGACATATATACACACACATTCATTCATGCACGCATGTGCACTCTCTCTCACACACACACACACACAGAAAGAGAGAGATACACAGGGATTTTCATTGAATGACTGATGCTATCAGATATTTTTCTTTCACTTACTGTTGGCCATTGAGTAAAATCTAATATAAAACATACAAGCAGCATTGAAACAAACATTAGGTGCCATGACTTTCAAAATGCAGCAGGCAGTTTAAACCATTTGTTTTATATATATATATCCTGCAATAGTCATGTAGATGTTAGTCATCATAACATGAGTAATAAAATGTTTTACTCCTGCTCAGTAGTAACTATTTCTTAGCCTTAACTCCTGCAGTTACCCGGACAGGCACCAGGGGGCGTAAAAGGCTCTGCATTTTGTGCAATAAAACTCCCTGCATTTATAAGTCAGGCAATAAAATGCAAATTTTGTGACTAAATAGAAACTTCAAACAGAACGACTATATAATGTATAAAACAAAAAAAAGGCAATGTGTGTTTGCAACCATACCTTCACAGAAAGGCAAAAAAATATAAAAAAATAAACGCTTTGCTTGTCAGATTAAAGTTTGGTTGTAGTGTGGGAAATAAATTAATCCCAGATGAAGATAAGAAACGGGCTTGATTAATATGAAATAGACATTATTGCTTTGCAGAAGAAACACCATAGTTGTCTCCTAGCCTAGATCACTGGGTTAAATAACATTGGCTTGTGGCCTACTGCTAAAATAGCTATTACTTAAAATGTCTGTGTGGGTATGAGCATTATTTTTGGCCTATAGGCAGGCTTGGGGATAGGCTAGATCAGTGGTTTCCAACTGGGGGGGTACTAGGACCCCTGGGGGTGGCCTATCAACAGGGGGTACTTGAGAAGACTCATCAGACCATAGGCCTACTGGTAAAATGCACCTGAGGGGGTACTTCAGGTACAGTAACCAAAAATGGTTGGGATCCACTGTGCTAAAGGATGTGTGTGACTCCCCATATTGGAGTGTTGGAGTGAGCAAGAGTCCAATGGTTTTGAATACTTTACAGTCGAGGTAGTTGGCAAATAAAACCAAACAAGAAGTTAATGAGGGACAAAGAAGAGTCTCTCTTTAGCAAGGTCAAATTTAGGCTTATTGTAACATGGGGTCTCCACACAGGATAGTTTATACTATGATAAGCATAGAGTCTGAAGCAGCTTTATAAGTCACCCTAAATATTCTTAAACGTAACAGATTTGATTTGAAAAGAATAACCACAGAATTTTCAAAATGCATCTGGTCAATGTACCTTCATAAATAGAACCCAGCCTGTATTCACAGTGATGACCAGGGTGTTGTTCGTTAAAATACTGAAAGGAGATCAAAGTGAATTCCAAATGCCACTTTCCTGACGTTTTGATACAAAGCGAAAGCAGCGGTTTATATCACATTAACCATTGACACTGCGGTCGCACTGGCCTGAAAAGACATTGATACATGCCAGCAGCCTGCTTGAAGAAGGCAGGGCGCATTTAGCTACTTTTTTTATTATAAAGAAACAAAGTAAAGCTATTGTGTAAAGTACTTAACAACATTAAGTCAATAGTTGTTACAATGACTACACATCTGGAAATGCCGGTTGGGTGTAATATATATAGGCCTAATAATGCTGCTCTTTGAAATAGATCAAATCCTATTATTTAAAAAAGAAATAATAGCCAAATATAGTATGGCCTTCATTTCCCGTGTTCACCTTTTCTTCCCTTTCATATATTCCAGCATGCAGCTACAGCAACAAGTGCCATCTTTTAGTATATAAAATCATTTTAAAATGGTCCTGTGTGACCACCGCAGTTACAAGGCGACACCTCAATACGAAGCCCAATAAAGAAGTGTTTCAATGTAACCGCGACAAAAAAAAATATAAAAAGTCTATCGCTGCGTAAAACTAGGCTGCTATCAAGTCTCGGGACCCAAACACTGGCTTAGTTATTTTATACGTCCCAATCTATTATACACGTTCAAGGAAAAAGCTTTAGTACCAACCCAACAAAATGGCGTTTTTTTAATGCTGAAGCGGATACAAGAACCATGTGGCGTTTGACTCACGAGTGAGAGAGACCCCCGTTTGGTTTTGATGAAAGGGAAGTCACTGTGTTTTGTAGGCTATAATTTGGCACAACTATAGATCGAAACGCTAATTTACAAGAGCCTGTCTTTCCGTGTGTTTACCTGACAGCAGTGTAGCAGATCACCGTGCGCCAGAGGAGTACTTTGCCTTAGTGATGAGGTATAGGACTATGTCTTGATGTCCTCCAAAAGCGGCAATGTGTAAGGCACTCCACCCTTCCCTGTTCGCCAATCGAATATCGGCTCCGAATTTCACCAGCAGTTTTACAAGTTCGAGATTCCCATCGATGACTGACTGATGCAACGCCGTCTGACCTTCGGGCCCGAAGGAGTTGACATTGAATTCGCAGTTTGTCATGTTCTGGAGCAACGAGTGGAGTTCCTTTGTGTTGCCTTGCTTCACCGCCTCTTGGAATACGATCTGAGGCGCAGAGCAAGTTGATACATCCCCTTGACTCATGGTGAAACCGGGATATAGAGATAGATCCTGTGCCTGTCTATCTGATAGTCACTGATTGGAGTCTCTGTCGTTGGAATACCCCCCAAATACTGGATTAATACCAGTTGTAAGGCACGTTAAAAACGTGTATACTATAGATATGGTAAAACCACTAATATCCCAAAATGGACATAGACAAAATAACACACTTGGTGTGCAAAAGATTAAAGGTTGCGAAATCCAACTCCCTACAAAGTGTGTTTATAAGAGATCCAAGTGTCGCAAGGTGTAGTCTCCCCCTCTTCTCCTCCGTTGTTACTAGCAGCAACAGGTAGTATATGTTATATTGCAGAGATGGAGCAGAGCGACAGTTGAAACTTTTCTTCTGTAGGTATTCTGGAAGAACGGCCACGGTTATCTCCAAACAAGATGAATAAAATGCAGTTGAATCTGGGCAGGTTGGTTCTTCTTGCGATTTTACCCTCTTGCCTGCAGGATCCTGGAGCCGCCGCAGTTCGTCTGGCAAGGGTGGCTGTGAGACAGGTAGGATCCACGTAAACTCACTGAACAATATTCCCCAACGGTTACATTCCAACGTCTACATAAAAAACACTTTTATGCACACTTTAAAGAATACGGTTGAGATACAATTCCCGATAACTGTTATGATTAAAATAGAAAAAATGTGGGTACTACTTGCCTGTGACAATTGGACGGGTTCTGGCGACGACGTAGTATGAAATTCCCCCGCGTGCCCCGTGCTTCGCGTCCTTCGTGCGATCCCAGTGAGTCTCTGCTCTGCAGTGCGCGCGAGGGGGATATTTTACGCGTCCTTTATTTGCATGACAATGGTATTCCATAGAATCAACTCTTGTGAAATGGGCGGAAATGAAGCGAGGTAATTGGCTACTGGGTCCGTTTTGGGGAGGGTCCACACGTGTGAAACCTTAGAGTAAGGCGTGGTCTCGTGGAAACAAATGGCATCTATAAAATAAAACATCTATAAAATTGACAATTTTACTCCCTCGCATGAGAGACGTGACTCAAGGGAGGATGGTGTTGAAGGAGTCATAAACGACATCGTGAAAAAATGTAGAGAAAAGCTATATGTTGTTTAGGAGAGCAGCGGATCCAAGGGATTAACGGGACTATTGCGCATGGAGTCATAGGGCACGTTGCAAAAACTATTCGGATCTGAAGTTGTATTTCGACGGACGAATAGTGCAACCACACAAGCATATATATATATATATATTATATATTATATTAATAACATATATATATATATATA
The DNA here is from genome assembly GCF_034236695.1 of Oncorhynchus nerka. Classification (NCBI taxonomy): domain Eukaryota; kingdom Metazoa; phylum Chordata; class Actinopteri; order Salmoniformes; family Salmonidae; genus Oncorhynchus; species Oncorhynchus nerka. The sequence continues at coordinate 91,938,241 of NC_088417.1, forward strand.
TTCATGTAAAAAACAAAGGAGTAATACTGTACTGTAAAAAGGGCTCATTCGGCGTTAAACGCGACAAAACTAGTAAAGCCGAGTTGTGGTTTGCTACTATATGTCAAAAACGATGTCCAACTTCTTCTGAAACAATGAAATTACATTGTAATTGTCACCAGTGGTGTAGAATATAAAACTGTGTGCTACTGCCGATCGCTAGAGATCTGATACTGGACACATAACGTGGCCAAATATAGATAACATATGCAGTCTAGTTCTTTTGGCAATAACGATGTATACATTGGACAGAGAAAAACAAATGGCCACTGAAACTTCTGTAAAACAACTCGAGCCCAAGTCTAGTGGTATAGCCTCCCTCCATATAATAACGCGAAGAGAGACACCTCTCTGGCGCTTACAATCCATCTAAATGTCATCTGCGGATATTCCAGTTGTTTTAAAGTGACAAGAAGCAATAGAACTTCAAATAACAAAAGCCCGTGCGACTTCCTTTTGCAAGTGAAAAGAGGTGACGTTGCGCATAGAATGGCACGCATCAGCCTAGTTCAGCCGCAGCATAGCTACCGTGGGAACCGGACGGCTGCGATTGTAAATTGTTGTCGCGCCTTGCTGGCCTGGAAACCACACAAGGTAAATTGAACCTTTTGCTCCGTTTGGTATAGGCTTCACTAGCCTGGGAGTCCTATCTATAGACCGATGTATGATACTTGAAACACCCTGTCTTTGCATAGTTAAGCAGTTTCCGTTTGTCCTCAGGTTCCCACACACTCCACTGTACACTCCAATGTACATTTGGTGCACGTATGCGATGACTCAGTCTGTTGATTAATAACATAGGCCTGTGCATCCGATACGCAGGACCACTTTATCTCACCACCAGCCTCACCACAAAGGTAAATGCACATAGTAGCCTACAAAAAATAACAAAACAAACTCATAACTTTGCTGGCTATGTTAGTAAATCTATGATGTATGTAATATGACAACAATTTAGCTGACAACTTCACATAACGGAAAAGCCACAGTTGAATGGTTTCATCATACACCTACGTGGTATTTACTGGTGTGTGTGTTAATCAGTCTGCACACGTTTCCGTTTATTTGTACCATAGCTGAGAGAAACCAGGTGCATTTTGAAATCACATATCAATAAGTGCAGACCTTTGGTTCTTGTTGAGACAGAAGGAATATCAAAATGCAGGCAAAAATAGTAACATTGACATACTCCTTTTGGAAAATGTGATGTGATGTGTAGGACTATTTTATTATTATTTAATGTCATATATAGGCATCTTTAGGCAACACTAAACCATAGCCCAGAGTCATAGAGCTCCCCAAACTAGCCAGCAGAGATCCTAAACATCTCAGGAACATCTGTCCACTAATCAAAAAGCGGTGTCAGGCCAGTTGGAAAACATTTGCACAGAACCCTGCAGGAGCCTTTGGACAAAGGAAGGTGTCTGGTCAGAGTTCCTGACGTAACGTACTGGTCTTATTCGGATTTTGTTTAGCTGGTTTCTGTGGCTTTATCCACATGGTGTTCTTATTCAGACTCTTGAAACATTTGCTCGACACAACCAAAATACACCCTTAACATGTGGATGTAATTATGCTCCTTTGTAAAGACAGCAACGATATGTTGTGTATGTCATAAAAATACAAATAAAGGGATTTTCTGTATATGGAGCAAATGAAAGCACTCAAACAATAATTGTGGATACATGTTTTAATTAAATAAGCAAATTAATGTTTTCATCATGATGCCAAAAAACGAGTAATATAACATTGTCTCTAAAATGCTTAGACAGGTATATAACTATTCTATTAGTAGTCTACATGGTATTGGAGAGGAATCTTTGACATTTTACCTCACACCATCATTCCAAATTTAGCATTTGACCCTACCCAAATCCACGTGCAATCCGTACGCAAAGTAGAATCAGCGGTCTCCATAGGATGACCAATAAACAAACATGTGAGAGGAATGTGACAAATGTGTTGGTGCTGGTAGCGCAACGGTAATCTCCCATATTTGGAGGCCCTCCGTAATTTCAAGAGGGTATCGATTCGTAACAGTCAAAACAACATTAGCCTAGTAGCGTATCCTACTTTTCAAACTTCTAAATTGACAGTTACTGAATGGTATATAATAAGCTATGTGAAATAAATACCAGAGCTATCCTATTTCTATTTCTGATAAACAATATTTTTAAAAACTTTTTTATAATCTACGGAAGAGAAAACACACAAGCGTGACTTGATATTATGTGTAGAAACCGAAGAGAGTCAGGCCGTCATGTAAGGTTTGGCGCCGGGGCGACAGAACAGACAGGACGGGAGGAGCCCCTAACCGCCACTGACTCAGAGCACAGGGATTCTGTGGAGCGGGCTGTGACGGTTCAATGGAGGGAGGGGCTTCAGAAGCCAATTCATTACAGCACCACGTGTTTAAGGAGCGTGGGAAAGAGGCGAGTTTTTCTTCCCAGCAAAGAAAGAGCGAGGATCAAATAACAGTGCAGCAAAAAACTGCGAGCAGGCAGCTTCTTTCTATACGCAGCGCGGCCAGGGATAGATAGACCCTGCAACCGGACAGGGACTGCCAGGCGGGGCAGTTTATTTCAGGAGGGCTGGAGAAAAAAATAGTGGTGCTAAATACTTCAAATACTAACCTACTATTCAGGGTTCATTGAAACATGTTTAAACAAAATTATACCTTCAAAGTTAGATGTAGATTGAATGGAGCACAGAACACTTCGGGGAAACCATAAGAACGCACCATGCACTTCCGTTTTAGATGATAGATTATCCAGTCTTCTTTCCCCTTGCAACAAAACGCGAATTGACCTAAATCATTTTTTCTCTCTCTACAGACGGAGGCTCCCCCAGCCATACAGAGAGATCACATTTTTCGGGCAAATTTCCAAGCAACAGTTTCAAGTTTTAATGTCACATGCACAAGTACAGTGAAATGCCTTTCTTGCAATCTCAAAACCCAACAATGCAATAATCAATAATAATGTATTAAAAGAAAAAAGAAAATACATTTAAATAAATATGAAATTAGTAAGCATACTATATACAGGAAATATATTTGTAAAGTCCGTTCCAATGCCATATTTACAATGTGCAGGGATACTGCAGTGGAGATAAGGGGACTAGGCAACAGGATATAAGCAGCTTGTATGTGAGTGGATGAAGACTCAGTATAAATGTATGTTCATATTATGTGTGTGTAAGCAAATTATGGACTGTGTGTTTGTGTGTTGGAGTGTCAGTGTGTGTATGGCCCTGTGAGTGTGCATAGAGACAGTGAAACAATTGAAATAAAAGGTACAAGGTAAACTCAGTCTGTGTAGCTACTTGGTTAGCTATTTAGTAGTCGTATTGCTTGTCGGTAGAAGCTGTTCAAGAGCCTGTTGGTGTCAGACTTTATGCCCCAGTACCTCTTGCCATGCGGCAGTAGAGAAAATAGTCTATGACTTGGGTGGTTGGGGTCTTTAACAATTTTCTGGGCCTTCTTTTCCCACCGCCTGGTATAGAGGTCCTAGATGGCAGGGAGCTTGGTCCCAGTGATGTACTGGACCTATTTACACAAGTATTCAGCCCCTTTGCTATGAGACTCAACATTGAGCTCAGATGCATCCTGTTTTCATTGATCATCCTTGAGATGTTTCTACAACTTGATTGGAGTCCACCTGTTGTAAATTAAATAGATTAGACATGATTTGGAAAGGCACACACCTGTCTATATAAGGTCCCACAGTTGACAGAGCATGTCAGAGCAAAAACCAAGCCATGAGGTCCTTCCAGAAGGACAACCATCTCAGCAGCACTCCACCAATCAGGCTTCTATGGTAGAGTGGCCAGACGGAAGCCACTCCTCAGTAAAAAAGCACATGGCAGCCACTTGGAGTTTGCCAAAATCATCTAAAGACTCTCAGACCATGAGAAACAAGATTCTCTGGTCTGATGAAACCAAGATTAAACTCTTTGGCGTGAATGCCAAGCGTCACGTCTGGAGGAAACCTGGCACCATCCCTACAATGAAGCATGGTGGTGGCAGCATCATGCTGTGGGGATGTTTTTCAGCTGCAGGGACTGGGAGACGGTTCAGTATTGGGCCATGATTTCTAAAAGTTTAGATAGCTGGCTAGACTAACAACCAATCTACAAATGCTTCGCTGACATGGCTAATTGAGTGACTGTGAGTGACTGTGACTGACAAGAGAAAAAAAACAAATTGCACCTGGTGTATTCTAATATTCTTCCTTATGTTGCTTTAACCTTTAACCTGCTCTGACTGACAGTTGATGAACTACTGTCACAGAAGAACAGTTGATGTACAGAGAAGCACTTTTACCTGACAAAACAAAGTACCGTAACCGTCAACTGAAGCAACAAAAGCCTTTATTATCTTGACGTTTGGTCCTTTTGTGTTCATTTGTTTAGCATGGATGGATAGAGGATAAAGCAGCTCACACCTCTGTTGACCAGGGACTGAAACAGAAAGGGGGCCAGGGGACGGTTTGAGTTACCAGGTGACCTTGAGCGGTGGGTCACGCTACACCACCAGTCCCAGAGGTGGGTCACGCTACACCACCAGTCCCAGAGGTGGGTCACATTACACCACCAGTCCCAGAGGTGGGTCACATTACACCACCAGTCCCAGAGGTGAGCGGTGGGTCACGTTACATCACCAGTCCCAGAGGTGAGCGGTCGGTCACGTTACACAACCAGTCCCAGAGGTGGGTCACGTTACACCACCAGTCCCAGAGGTGAGCGGTGGGTCACATTACACCACCAGTCCCAGAGGTGGGTCACGCTACACCACCAGTCCCAGAGGTGGGTCACATTACACCACCAGTCCCAGAGGTGAGCGGTGGGTCACGTTACACCACCAGTCCCAGAGGTGGGTCACGTTACACCACCAGTCCCAGAGGTGGGTCACATTACACCACCAGTCCCAGAGGTGGGTCACATTACACCACCAGTCCCAGAGGTGGGTCACGTTACACCACCAGTCCCAGAGGTGGGTCACGTTACACCACCAGTCCCAGAGGTGGGTCACGTTACACCACCAGTCCCAGAGGTGAGCGGTGGGTCACGTTACACCACCAGTCCCAGAGGTGAAGTCAAGTAAACCACTATCACCATCCAATATGAGAAGTGCCTCCAGACATCTTAGGTGAGTAATAGTCTTTAGATTGCCTTTAGATTGCCTAAAAGTCAATGAAGACCTCCTGTTGAACTAGAGCAATAAGATCAGCACATAATAGCCATAGACATCCAAAACGTTATGCTAATAATTCAAGAAAAGTAAGAAAACAAACTAACCTCATCTCAGGCTGGTTGAAGCCTATCCTAAGATAAGGATGAAATAAATAATTGACAGAAATACGGAACGCCATCAGTGATAACGAGAGTTACCTTTTTATAAAACAACTTATTTCATAATCAACAATAAAAGACAGGATTCACAGAATATAGAATAGCATGAAGCCCCTTGTCACTTATGGAAAAGTAGTTAAAATCAAACCGAGTTTAAGATGAAGAACATATACCGTACCAGTTAAGTTTTAGAACACCTACTCATTCCAGGGTTTTTATTTTTTTAACTATTTTCTACAATGTAGAATAATAGAAGACATCAAAACTATTAAATAACACATATGGAATCTTTAGTAACCAAGGAGAGTGATGGGAGTGCTGCATCAGATGACCTGGCCTCCAATCACCCGACCTCAACCCAAATGAGATGGTTTGGGATAAGTTGGACCGCAGAGTGAAGGAAAAGCAGCCAACAAGTGCTCAGAATGTGGGAACTCCTTCAAGACGGTTGGAAAAGCATTCCTCATGAAGCTGGTTGAGAGAATACCAAAACTGTGCAAAGCTGTTATCAAGACAAAGGATGGCTACTTTGAAGAATCTTAAATCTAAAATATATTTTTATTTGTTTAACACTTTTATGGTTACTACATGATTCCATATGTGTTATTTCATAGTTTTGAGGTCTTCACTATTATTCTACAATGTAGAAAAAAAAAAAAACTTGAATGAGTAGATGTGTCTAAACTTTTGACTGGTACTGTGTCTTCATAAAACATATACTCGTAAAAAAGCTTCCTAGACAGTAGACCGCAGACATAACCAGATCCATTCACACATAAAAAGACAAACCAGTCTTTCAACTCATAATAACATATGGCTTCAAAACTGAAGGAAATTTGAAGGTCAAATTTGTGTTAATTCCATTGTAATAACATAACAGTCTGTAAAACGGGACGTAGTAAACTAGGAAGATAAAGTTTGACGAAATGGAAAAGCACCAAAATAGGTGTGTGAAGACAGTAATCAGTACAGTAGGCTTAGTTCCGTCAGCAGCCTTTTTGTTCCCTGCAAGATGGACAGAGATTAGCGGTCAGAGGTTAGGGGTCGGTCCTGTTGGGTTGAAAAACTCAGAGTATCTTCAGTATCCTCAGTGATACACAACACTTCCTGAAACTGTGACAAGACCCTGCTGAAGTGGGAGCCCTCCCAGAAGATCTTGCCACAGCCGGTGCAGATAAAGAAGAAGGGTATCCTGGGTAGCAGGCCGGGGGGCACGGTGTGCAGCTGTACCACCGCTCCCCTAGGGAAGGTGAGGGTGGAGGAGTCCAGGTCTGACAGAGGGGCCCAGCGACAATGAGGTGAGTACCTGGGGGCACCTGGGGCCAGGAATGGGGCCGGGGAAGGGGGGTCGTCCCAGGTTTCACCCTCTGGTGGAACAGGAGCCTGCTGCTGTTGTTGTAGAAACCCTGCAGAGAGGAATAGAAAACTCACTGAATAGAAAATATTTGTCCCATAGGAACTCCATTCATTTACTTTACTAAATTAAATGTCTCACCTTTGAAACCAAAAGGTGTGTGAGGAAGGGACAGGGAACGTACCTCTCTCCTTCAGCAGGCGTGTCATGTTTTCTCTAGGCATCTTCAGGTACTGGTCACTGTTACACACCTTGAAATACAAAAGATACTGGTCACTGTTAAGGCTTCCGCATGCTTCGGTTCGGCTGACGCCTAGCCGAGAACCCAATGAGTGTTCTAGCAAACCAAACGAGTGTTTCGATCATACTCCCTTAAAAGACCTTAGCTTCAATAGTTTGTCCATTTTGAGACTCCGTAGCCAATATACACTTCCTCAAAAGTCAGAATGAATCTAAGATAGCTCAAGAAATCTGTCATTAATTGTGATGTTTTTGCAGAGATCTTAGTCGGCAGGTAGCTTAGTGGTTAGAGCTTTGGGCCAGTAACCGAAAGGTTGCTAGATCGAATCCCCAAGCTGACAAGGTAAAAATGTGTCATTCTGCCCCTGAACAAGGCAGTTAACACACTGTTCCTAGGCCATCATTGTAAATAAGAATTTGTTCTTAACTAACCTGCCTAGTTAAATAAAGGTTAAATATAAAAATAGGTCGCGCAATTTGACATCTAACTAAGCTGTTTGGTACAGCACAAACACTTAACGAACACCAAAACTAAATAAAACATCATACAATTTAGTCACAATATAATGCAAGAACTGTTCCAAACTGTTTCGGATCGGAGGCATGTGGACGACATTACACGCCCAGCCCTCCAACACACCTTGAAATACAGAAAGAAAAGTCCATATTTATCTACTGTATGACGTTGGCATGGTATTCACAAGAGACATGAATGAAGCATGGAGCTGGCAACACCACATGTACTGAATAAATGTAGCTGTGTCAACTGTAAGTCACTTTGAATAAAAACATCTGCTAGCCAAAAAGAAAGCCTGTGTAAACCTTCCTCTCCAAGGTAAGGCATTTCATGTGATGTTGTGAAGACCATCAGGCATTTCCGCAGCACCCACACACCAGACGAGAGTCAACCAGTGTCTACCCCACAGCCCATTCTCTCACACACACACCTCACCCCCCACCCCACCCAGGGGACGGAGAGGAACTGTGGAGACAGCGTTGACGCCTGGGTAGAATTCACACGTCCTTGGTGCTTTTGTGTTCTCTAGTTCTCCTGTCTCCAACCCACCTAGCAGCACACTGGTGCTAAACGCCCTGTACATACACCTGAACTCCACCCCTGTACAACAACACCACTTAAAGAAGGGGGCTGTAAATCAACAGACAGTCAGTAGAGTGAAAACAGGGTTGTATTCATTAGGGGAAAGTGGAGCAACGAAAATGAAAATGAGCGTTTTTCATTGCAAAAGTTCAGGTATTCCCTCCCCGGCTTGGTGCCTAATGAATACCAGCCAGCTCAGTTCCTGTCCTCTGTGGACAGATCTAACTATAAGGCGGTGCACAACACCTTAATAACATGAATGTGTATAACGTGTGTAAATGATATGATGGGCTCCCAGGTGGCGCAGCGGTCTATTTATTTAGCCTTTATTTAACTAAGCAAGTCAGTTAAGAAATTATTATTATTTACAATGACTGCCTACCCCAGCCAAACCCTAACTTGGACGACGCTGGACCAAATGTGCGCCACCCTATGGGACTCCCAATCACGGCCGGTTGTGATACAGCCCGGGATCGAACCAGGGTCTGTAGTGACCCCTCTCGAACTGAGATGAAGTGCCTTATACCGGAGCGGCAGGTAGCCTAGTGGTTAGAGCACTGGGCCAGTAACCAAAAGGTTGCTAGATAGAATCCCCGAGCTGACAAGGTAAACATCGGTCATTCTGCCCCTGAACAGGCAGTTAACCCACTGTTCCTAAGCAGTCATTGTAAATAAGAATTTGTTCTCAACTGACTTGCCTAGTTAAATTAAGGTCAAATTAAAATGATATGAGTTTGATCATTTTCTGGACTAATCATGATCCTATTCTGTCTATTGCTAATACTCCTTTCTCATAGGACTCACTGTATTTTGGGCTCCCGAGTGGTGCAGCGGTCTAAGGCACTGCATCTCAGTGTCACTACAGACTCTGGTTCGATCCCAGGCTGTATCACAACCGGCCGTGATTGGGAGTCCCATAAGGCGGTGCACAATTGGCCCAGCATTGTCCGGGTTAGGGTTTGGCCGGGGTAGACAGTCATTGTAAAATAATAATTTGTTTTTAACTGACTTGCCTAGTTATAGAAATGTTAAATAAAATCTCTGGGATGAGTGGTAGAAGTGGTGGGCGTCTATTTTAATAAACATACACCATCAACAATAAATCCATTATTAATATATTTTAGGTAGGTCCTAAGAAACATTGAGACTAATAAAATGTATTTTCAAAAGAATAGAATAGCATATTTTGCGTTTAATTAGGACAATGTTACGGGTCTGTGTAGCCGTTGCTGCACCATCCAAATTAAATCAATAGTTTGTTATTTTGTTCATAAACAGACTAGACACACCTACCCGATCACAGTCAACACACATATACAGTCATGGCCAAAGTTTTGAGAATGACACAAATATTAATTTTCACCAAGTTTGCTGCTTCGGTGTCTTTAGATACTTTTGTCAGATGTCACTATGGAATACTGAAGTATAATTACAAGCATTTCATGAGTGTCAAAGGCTTTTGTTGACAATTACATGAAGTTGATGCAAAGAGTCAATATTTGCAGTGTTGACCGTTCTTTTTCAAGACTTCTTCTTTTTGCAATCTGCCCTGGCATGCTGTCAATTAACTTCTGGGCCACATCCTAACTGATGGCAGCCCATTCTTGCATAATCAATGCTTGGAGTTTGTCAGAATTTGTGGGGTTTTGTTTGTCCACCCGCCTCTTGAGGATTGAGCACAAGTTCTCAATGGGATTAAGGTCTGGGGAGTTTCCTGGCCATGGACCTAAAATATCAATGTTTTGTTTGCTGAGCCACTTAGTTATCACTTTTGCATTGTGGCAAGGTGCTCCATCATGCTGGAAAAGGCATTGTTCATCACCAAACTGTTCCTGGATGGTTGGGAGAAGTTGCTCTCGGAGGATGTGTTGGTACCATTCTTTATTCATGGCTGTGTTCTTAGGCAAAAGTGTGAGTGAGCCCACTCCCTTGGCTGAGAAGCAACCCCACACATGAATGGTCTCAGGATGCTCCACTGTTGACATGACACAGGACTGATGGTAGCGCTCACCTTGTCTTCTCTGGACAAGCTTTTTTCCGGATGCCCCAAACAAACAGAAAGGGGATTCATCAGAGAAAATGACTTTACCCCAGTCCTCAGCAGTCCAATCCCTGTAACTTTTGCAGAATATCAGTCTGTCCCTGATGTTTTTCCTGGAGAGAAGTGGCTTCTTTGCTGCCCTTCTTGACACCAAGCCATCCTCAAAGTATTCTCCTCACTGTGCGTGCAGATGCACTCACACCTGCCTGCTGCCATTCCTGAGTAAGCTCTGTACTGGTGGTGCCCCGATCCCGCAGCTGAATCAACTTTAGGAGATGTTCCTGGCGCGTGCTGGACTTTCTTGGGCGCCCTGAAGCCTTCTTAACAATAATTGAACTGCTCTCCTTGAAGTTCTTGATGATCCGATAAATGGTTGATTTAGGTACAATCTTACTGGCAGCAATATCCTTGCCTGTGAAGCCCTTTTTGTGCAAAGCAATGATGACGGCACATGTTTCCTTGCAGATGACCATGGTTGACAGAGGAAGAACAATGATTCCAAGCACCACCCTCCTTTTGAAGCTTCCAGTCTGTTATTCAAACTCAATCAGCATGACATAGTGATCTCCAGCCTTGTCCTCGTCAACACTCACACTTGTGTTAACGAGAGAATCACTGACATGATGTCAGCTGGTCCTTTTGTGGCAGGGCTGAAATGCAGTGGAAATGTTTTTGGGGATTCAGTTCATTTTCATGGCAAAGAGGGACTTTGCAATTAATTGCAATTCATCTGATCACTCTTCATATCATTCTGGAGTAAATGCAAACTGCCATCATACAAACTGAGGCAGCAGACTTCGTGAAAATGTATATTTGTGTCATTCTCAAAACCTTTGGCCATGACTGTACACTGATTGGACAAAATATGAAGAACACCTGCACTTTCCATGACAGAATGACCAGGCGAAAGCAGGTGAAAGCCATGATCCCTTATTGAGGTCACTTGTTAAATCCACTTCAATTCAGTGTAGATGAAGGGGAGGCGCCAGGTTAAAGAATGATTTTAAATCCTGGAGACAATTGAGACATGGATTGTGTGTGTGTGTGCCATTCAGAGGGTAAAGGTGCAAGACAAAAGATTTAAGTGTCTTTGAACGGGTATGGTAGTAGGTGCCAGTCACACCGGTTTGATTGGGTCAAGAACTGCAACGGTGCTGGGTTTTTCACGCTCAACAGTTTCCTGTATGTATCAAGAATGGTCCACCACCCAAAAGACATCCAAACAACTTGACACAACTGTGGGAAGCATTGGAGTCAACATGAGCCAGCATCCCTGTGGAACGCTTTTGATAACTTGTAGAGTCCGTTCCCAGACGAATTGAGGCTATTCTGAGGGCACAAAGGGGGGTGCAACTCAATATTAGTATTCCTAATGTTTGGAATACTCAGTGTACATTATAGTAAAACTATAGTGGAATATAACAGAATAAAATACAATCAATTCTTCCTATACAACTTGTATCACAGGAACGTGTGGAAACGTTATATATTATAGATATTTTGAAATCGAGCCCAAGCCCATGTTTGTTTTTTTGACCCATGTTTCATCTCTTTCCTACCCTCACTCCACTATGTTAGGGAGCAGGCATAGGGTCTGATTTTCATCATGACACCGATAGAAAATAATAGCAATCTTTATTTTCAAAAGCATGTCTCGTGCTCGTATTTCACAACCTCTGGCTTTTAGAGTTGCCTACATGAGATCGATCAAAATGAAAGGCCTACTTTTGATTTAGGCTAAATTGTTGCATACTAAATGTTTATGATCAGTGATAGATGAGCAAATTAATAGTTTTGCCATACCGGCTCCACTTATTTGCACAGCCAGAAACAGATGAACCAAATAGCCTATACAGACAGATTCAGTGAAACAAAATCACATTGATTGATTATCAGACAAGTCAGTGAAGTCACAGGATTTTGATCGGGAGTAAGCCTTGGCTACTAAACGACCGAAGAGCCAAATAATCCCCTTGTTAAACTACATAACATCCTGGCCAAATGTTCTGATCACTACTAATAAATGAGTCAACCAGACAAGATGATAATGAGCAGCATTCAGCTGAACTTAGCTAACATGTCCACAGCCTAATTGTAGTCTACCCAATATCCAAATGGAGATTCAATGAAAACTGATTTATCAAGATGAGTCCCAACGCTGGTCTCAAAGCAGCGCTGACCCAATCAAAAGGGTGCTGAAATGATAGTCTAGTTGACCACACGCGGATAGGCTATTGTATTACAACGATTGGACCACTTTGGGACTTTCAGTAAGCAACAATTTGATACATGCATTCAATTGCATTAAATCCAATAAAAAATGTATTTGTCACATGCGCCAAATACAACCTTAGTGAAGTGCTTACTTACAAGTCCTAAACCAACAATGCAGAGTAAGAAATGATCTAAAGTTTTAAAAAAGTTACAATAAAATAACAATAACGGGGCTATATACAGTGAGTACCGGTATACATTCAATGTGCGTGGGTACAGGTTAGTTGAGATAATTGAGGTCATATGTACATGTAGGTTGAGTTATTAGTGACTATATATAGAGTAGCAGCAGTGTAAAAAAGGGGTCAATGTAAATAGTCTGGGTGGCCATCTGATTAACTGTTCAGCAGTCTCATGGCTTGGGGGTAGAAGCTGTTAAGAAGTCTTTTGGACATTGATTTAGCATTCCAGTACTGCTTGCTGTGTGGTAGAAGAGAGAACAGTCTGTGACTTTAGGGCCTTCCTCTGACACCGCCTGGTATAGAGGTCCCGGATGGCAGGGAGCTCTGCCCCAGTGATGTACTGGGCCGTACGCACTACCCTCTGTAGTGCTTTGTGGTCGGATGCCGAGCAGTTGCCACACCAGTCGGTGATGCAACCAGTCAGGATGCTCTCGATGGTGCAGCTGTTGAACTTTTTGAGGATCTGAGGACTCATGACAAATCTTTTCAGTCTTCTGAGGGGGCATAGGCATTATCGTGCCATCTTCACGACCATGATAGTTTGTTGGTGATGTGGATACATTAGCCTACTTTGTTCCAATATTTTCGTCATTCAGTGCTATTCATTCCCACATTAATTCTTCATGGATCCATCTAGTTGTGTTTGAGAAAACCATGCCTTGCAAAGTTTAGAACTGCCAGGAAGATGGTAGTAACAGGCGCTGCCTAGCAAACATCAAGAGATTAAGAGTGTAGTCCGTGTCAATGCAGCCTCAGCATTACGGCTACTTTTCATACTAAGCCGTAGTCAGAACTTTACTGAAATTACTAGTCATTTGGAGGAAATAAAAGTTTCTGCTTTGATACTGACAAAACCTTTCAGATATAAAGAAAAGTAGGAAAACAGTTGGTGGGAAAAGGGATATAAGCGATGTGATTGTAGAGACTGCAGTGTAGTCCATTGAGGTGTGGGAGTGACACAGGTGTTAACCTCTGAATGGAGACGTCGCTCTCACGCCCTCAGTATTCTACCTTGGCTGATCTCTCATTCACTCACACACACACACCAGCATTTCAGCCAGGAAAACAGTCACTATTTACTCAGCTCAAAGTTTCCCATGGTTGAGCAAGTCAGAACCTGCTCCCGTAACTCTCCCAGCTTATCCATGTGCTGTTTTCATTCCTTCCATCCACGTTTGTTACACAGACACAACACACAGACACAAACACACCGTCCTCCCACACACACACACACAGACACACAGCCCTCACAAACACACACACAATTCTGACACAAATACACACACACTGTCCACACACACACACCGTTCTGACACAAATTCACACACACCGTTCTGACACAAATAGACACCATCCTCATCACACACACCATTCCCTCTCTACACACACACACTACCATAAAATGGTACTTAAAAAATACATACATGTTGTCCACACATAAACACAACAAATGTGTCAAATGTTTCATGAGTGTTGCTAAGATACACTTGTAACCCAGCTCTCTATACTCTTCTTACAAGTCTGGGTATCTCACACTTTTTGGGGACAAAGAGAATGTTCGTTGTTGTGACAATAAGGGTATTAAGAATGTGATACTGTGTGTGAAAGGAGAGGTGGTGGAGAAAAGGCTAGAGAGGAGAAAGGCAGAGGGCTAGCGAGTGAAAAGGGAGAGGAAAGGTGGGAGGTGGTGGGAGAGAGACTTTTCTTAGACTGACAGAGTCCCGCTCTCCTCAGGCCGCTCCCATGGGAAAATCCTGGACCGCACACAGGAGGCAGGACTGGCCGTCTGCTGGTTAACACAACCCAGTGCCGATAGCCAATGGAGAGCGAGTGAGCCAGCCGCTAGCCAATGGAGTGTTAGTGACACAAGCCGCTAGCCAATGGAGAGCTAGTGACCCGGGCCGCTAGCCAATGGCGAGCCGGCCGGTAGCCAATGGAGCACTAGTGACCCGGGCCACTAGCCCATGAAGCTCTAGTGATCCGGGCCGCTAGTGAATGGACTGTTAGTGACCCGGGCCGCTAGCCAATGGAGTGCTAGTGACCTAGGTCGCTAGCCAATGGAGCATTAGTGAATTGATTCAAACTGCAGAGAGAGGAGAGTGGAGTGATTCAGGTAAAGATCAGCTAGGGAGGGAAGAGTAACATCATGGGAACTGGGGGGGAGGGGTGTTGGAGACAGAGAACGAGAGCAGGCGAGAGATTCTCCAGGACTCTCTCCACTAGTAGTTACCTGACCTCTCTGCTATGTGGTAGTTGGTATGCTAGGAACGATAGCCAACACATTGATACCGATGCAAAATAAAAAGCACATTATCTGTTTATTTCATTGAAACTAAAATAAATACAAGTGGGTACAAACCAAACCATATAAATATGTAAATACGGTGCAGTCAGTGCTCACACATGTGGATTGTTGAGTACATGACATACAAATCAATTGGGCACACCTTCTCATTCCAGGGTTTTTCTTTATTTCTTTACTATTTTCTACATTGTAGATGAATAGTGAAGAAATCAAAACTATGAAATAACACATATGGAATCATGTAGTAACCAAACAAGTGCTAAACAACTCAAAATATATTTTATATTTGAGATTATTCAAAGTAGCCACCCTTTGCCTTGATGACAGCTTTGCACACCCCTACCTTGTCACAGCACAACTGATTGGCTCAAACGCATGAAAAAGTAAGAAATTCCACAAATGTACTTTTAACAAGGCACACTTGTTAATCGAAATGTATTCCAGGTGACTACCTCATTAAGCTGGTTGAGAGAATGCCAAGAGTGTGCAAAGCTGTCATGAAGGCAAAGGGTGGTTACTTTGAACAAACTAAAATATATTATTTCGATTGTTTAACACTTTTTTGGTTACTACATGATTCCATATGTGTTATTTCATAGTTTTGATGTCTTCACTATTAGTCTACAATGTAGAAAAAAGTACAAATTAAGAAAAACTCTTGAATGAGTAGGTGTGTCCAAACTTTCGACTGGTTCTGTATGTATACATGAACTGATATGATGGCACATAAACAAAACCTTTCAAACCATCAAAAAGTGATTTTTTTGTTGTTGTTGACTTTCCCAGTTACAACTATGGAAATGACTTGTTTAAGGGGGTAATGTGTGTGCATTTAGCTGCTCTGCAGTAGAAAACTCATTGAGTTTGAACTCCCCACTTTCACATCACAGAGACCCTGCAGCTCTTTGATTAGTGCATCTGGGTTAATGAGTAGGTCTGACCTGTGATGAACCCTGAATGTGGAACAGCTAGGGTCCTGTCCTGACTGAATATCTACAGTCTAACTCCGGCTAATGTCACAGACAGGTCAGCAGCCAGGCATGTTTTTCCATTTGTGTTTCCACCAACATACAGCTTTGTGAAGTCAGATAATGTCGGGGTATGTTGATAATGTTGGGTTATGCAGTCTAGACAATGTTGGGTTATGTACGCGGCAGGTAGCCTAGTGGTTAGAGCATCGGACTAGTAACTGAAAGGTTGCAAGATCGGCTCCCCGAGCTGACAAGGTACAAAATCTGTCATTCTGCCCCTGAACAAGGCAGTTAACCCACTGTTTCTAGGCCGACAATGAAAATAAGAATTTGTTCTTAAATGACTTTCCTAGTTAAATAATTTTTTTTACAGTGCCTTTGGAATGTTCAGACCCCTTGACTTTTCCCACATTTTGTTACGTTACAGCCTTATTCTAAAATGGATTACATTATTTTTCTCTCCTCCATCTACACACAATACCCCATAATAATAATTTAAAAAGGTTTATAGAAACTGTTGCAAATTTATTACAAACAAAAAACAGAAATATCATATTTACATAAGTATTTAGACCCTTTACTCAGTACTTTGTTGAAGCACCTTTGGCAGTGATTACAGCATCGAGGCGTCTTGGCATCGAGTCGACGCTACAAGCTTGGCACACCTGAATTTGGGGAGTTTCTCCCAATCTTCTCTGCAGATCCTCTCAAGCTCTGTCAGGTTGGATGGGGTGCGTTGCTGCACAGCTATTTTCAGGTCTATCCAGAGATGTTCGATCAGGTTCAGGTCCGAGCTCTGGCTGGGCCACTGAAGGACAATCAGAGACTTTTCCCGAAGCCACTCCTGCGTTGTCTTGGTTGTGTGCTTAGGGTTGTTGTCCTTTTGGAAGGTGAAGCTTCGCCCCAATTTGAAGCCCTGAGTGTTCTGGAGCAGGTTTTCATCAAGGATCTCTCTGTACTTTGCTCCGTTCATCTTTGCCTGACTAGTCTCCCAATCCTTGCCACTGAAAAACATCCCCACAGCATGATACTGCCACCACGCTTCATCGTGGGGATGGTGCCAGGTTTTCTTCCGACATGACGCTTGACATTCAGGCCAAAGAGTTCAATCTTGGTTTCATCAGACCAGAGAATCTTGTTTCTCATGGTCTGATAGTCTTTAGGTGCCTTTTGGCAAACTCCAAGCGGACTGTCATGTCTGGCCATAAAGGCCTGATTGGTGCTGCAGAGATGATTGCCCTTCTGGAAGTTTCTCCCATCTCCACAGAGGAACTCTGGAGCTCTGTCAGAGTGACCATCGGGTTCTTGGTCACCTCCCTGACCAAGGCCCTTCTCCTCCGATTGCTCAGTTTGGCTGGGCGGCCAGCTCTAGGGATAGTTTTGGTGGTTCCAAACTTCTTCCATTTAAGAATGGAGGCCACTGTGTTCTTGGGGACCGTCAATGCTGCAGACATTGTTTTGGTACCCTTCTCCAGATCTGTGCCTCGACACAATCCTGCCTCGGAGCTCTACGGACAATTCCTTCAACCTCATGGCTTGGTTTTTGCTCTGACATGCACTGTCAACTGTGGGACCTTGTATAGACAGTTGTGTGCCTTTCAGAATCATGTCCAATCAATTGAATTTACCACAGGTGGACATCAAGTATGATCAATGAAAATAGGATGCACCTGAGCTCAATTTCAAGTCTCATAGGAAGGGGTCTGAATACTTAGGTAAATAAGGTATTTCTGTTTGCTAAGATGTAAAAAATAAAAATTGGGCTGTGTCATTATGGGGTATTATGTGTAGATTGCTGAGATTTATTTACTTATTTCATCCATTTGAGATTAAATCTGTCACACAACAAAATGTTGGAAAAGTCAAGGGGTCTGAATACTTTCCGAAGGCACAGTAGCGTAGATAATGTTGGGTTTCGCTGACTTTTGATGCCGGTGCAAGTTTCTGGGGTTTTTCAAACATGCTTTTTCCTTTCCGTTTTCCTCCAACTTTGTGAATTGCGATATTGTTGTTTAATGTTAATAGTGTTGGGTTATGGATTCTAGATAATGTTGTGTTATGTTAATAGTGTTGGGTTATGGAGTCTAGATAATGTTATGTTAATAGTGTTGGGTTATGGATTCTAGATAATGTTGTGTTATGTTAATAGTGTTGGGTTATGGAGTCTAGATAATGTTGTGTTAATAGTGTTGGGTTATGGAGTCTAGATAATGTTGTGTTATGTTAATAGTGATGGGTTATGGAGTCTAGATTACATTTACATTTACATTTAAGTCATTTAGCAGACGCTCTTATCCAGAGCGACTTGTTTAATGTTAATAGTGTTGGGTTATGGAGTCTAGATAATGTTGTGTTAATAGTGTTGGGTTATGGAGTCTAGATAATGTTATGTTAATAGTGTTGGGTTATGGAGTCTAGATAATGTTATGTTAATAGTGTTGGGTTATGGAGTCTAGATAATGTTGTGTTATGTTAATAGTGTTGGGTTATGGAGTCTAGATAATGTTGTGTTAATAGTGTTGGGTTATGGAGTCTAGATAATGTTATGTTAATAGTGTTGGGTTATGGAGTCTAGATAATGTTGTGTTAATAGTGTTGGGTTATGGAGTCTAGATAATGTTGTGTTATGTTAATAGTGTTGGGTTATGGAGTCTAGATAATGTTGTGTTAATAGTGTTGGGTTATGGAGTCTAGATAATGTTGTGTTAATAGTGTTGGGTTATGGAGTCTAGATAATGTTGTGTTATGTTAATAGTGTTGGGTTATGGAGTCTAGATAATGTTGTGTTATGTTAATAGTGTTGGGTTATGGAGTCTAGATAATGTTGTGTTATGTTAATAGTGTTGGGTTATGGATTCTAGATAATGTTGTTTAATGTTAATAGTGTTGGGTTATGGAGTCTAGATAATGTTGTGTTATGTTAATAGTGTTGGGTTATGGAGTCTAGATAATGTTGTGTTATGTTAATAGTGTTGGGTTATGGAGTCTAGATAATGTTATGTTAATAGTGTTGGGTTATGGAGTCTAGATAATGTTATGTTAATAGTGTTGGGTTATGGAGTCTAGATAATGTTGTGTTAATAGTGTTGGGTTATGGAGTCTAGATAATGTTGTGTTAATAGTGTTGGGTTATGGAGTCTAGATAATGTTATGTTAATAGTGTTGGGTTATGGAGTCTAGATAATGTTGTGTTAATAGTGTTGGGTTATGGAGTCTAGATAATGTTGTGTTAATAGTGTTGGGTTATGGAGTCTAGATAATGTTATGTTAATAGTGTTGGGTTATGGAGTCTAGATAATGTTGTGTTATGTTAATAGTGTTGGGTTATGGAGTCTAGATAATGTTGTGTTATGTTAATAGTGTTGGGTTATGGAGTCTAGATAATGTTCTGTTAATAGTGTTGGGTTATGGAGTCTAGATAATGTTGTGTTAATAGTGTTGGGTTATGGAGTCTAGATAATGTTGTGTTATGTTAATAGTGTTGGGTTATGGAGTCTAGATAATGTTGTGTTATGTTAATAGTGTTGGGTTATGGATTCTAGATAATGTTGTGTTAATAGTGTTGGGTTATGGAGTCTAGATAATGTTGTGTTGTGTTAATAGTGTTGGGTTATGGAGTCTAGATAATGTTGTGTTATGTTAATAGTGTTGGGTTATGGAGTCTAGATAATGTTGTGTTATGTTAATAGTGTTGGGTTATGGAGTCTAGATAATGTTGTGTTATGTTAATAGTGTTGGGTTATGGAGTCTAGATAATGTTGTGTTATGTTAATAGTGTTGGGTTATGGAGTCTAGATAATGTTGTGTTATGTTAATAGTGTTGGGTTATGGAGTCTAGATAATGTTGTGTTATGTTAATAGTGTTGGGTTATGGAGTCTAGATAATGTTGTGTTATGTTAATAGTGTTGGGTTATGGAGTCTAGATAATGTTGTGTTATGTTAATAGTGTTGGGTTATGTAGCCTAGATAATGTTGGGTTGTGCTCACTGTTGGTTTCGGCCATCTCTAGTTATTTTCTTGGCAGGAATGTAATCAGGACAACAGGAGTTTGTCTAGGGATGGGTCAGCTCCAATTTTATATCAGTGGAGGTTAATCTCAGAAAAACAGAAATTCATGATTCATCAGGAAGAATCCCATTCTTTCTTCTGCCTAGCATACAGAGCTCAAAAGGGTACTTTAGGTTCGAGTGCAAAAAGAGGGCCAGGCAACAGAGCAATTGATTAAGAGGAGTCTTTATGTCCTTGGCTTAGCCCCAGGATCCCGGCCGGTAGTGGCTTTGTTTGGTAGTGGCTTGGGAACAGCCAGGGGCTCCACACATGCACAGAAACCCCCATTGATTGTTGCCCTCCTAGCCCTCAGTGTAGTCTCAGCATTAGATAGTCACAAATACTGTTCCCTGGCCCTATGAGTTCATTCTATTTTCCCTTTCACCTCTCTCTCTCTTTCTTTACCAGGCCAGATAGGTGAGGCTTACTAACTCAAAACAGCTCAGGCAACCAACATGTTGAAAAGGTCCTTGGACAATGCGATTGGGGTAATGAGTTTTGAAGGAGTTTAAAAACAGCTAACCCCCCCAAAAAAAAAATATTCAACAGCTAGTATGTGAGTGTTGCTGACCAGAAGAAACTGTTTTGGGAATATAGATTAAGGGACAAGTAGTAGCTATAGATTGAAACATGCTGTAACTGGGGCCTAGAATTCTACATTCCATTTCCATGGAGTTTTGGATGACGGTAATTGTCCAACCAAATGACTGCAGTCTCCGTAATAACCGTTGGAATAGCAATCCACTCTCCTCCGCTCGACCGCATGAGCTGCCATAGAAATTGAATGAATAGAATGGGTATCCCCATTCAAGTCAATGATGGCATAATGGGGAGGACCGGCGGCCATTGGGTGTGTACCGATAGGAGAAAAGCATGAAGTAAAAGCAGGAATTGTACCCATCAATATGTTCTGTAATTTGTTGATTCAACTCAACTGACATTACAAAATAAATACATTCCATTACATGAGCCACATCAGTTAACATCATTTGAATGAACATTCTACAATACCCAGGAGTTTACCAAGCTAATTGTTAGGGTTAGGGGTTCCAAGATCCTTCTATTCATTATATTTCTATGTGTGCTGCTGCTGCATTGTGGTGGGCGTTGCCAAGGGAACCAAAAGACTTGTTCACAACAACACCTTGAGTGTGCCAACCTTAACTGTGTTATTACTGTGCTAACATTGTGTTTTTATTAGCAAAACATAGTGCTGTAATGATCAGGTCCAATAGAACCACTAGTCATATCTCATCAAATATACTGAGAATTCAGAGACCAGGGCCCGTATTTATAAAGCATCTCAGAGGATAAGTGCTGATCTAGGATCACCCCCTGTCCTCTCTGATCTAGGATCACCCCCCTGTCCTCTCTGATCTAGGATCACCCCCCTGTCCTCTCACCCCCCTGTCCTCTCTGATCTAGGATCCCCCCGTACACGTAATCTTATTCAATATGAACTAAGATATGAAACTGATCCTAAATCGGCACTCCCACGGGTTTATTGAGAGATAAGAACAATGTTGACAATGTGGCAGATATAAATGGAATGAACGGCGGACAGGATTCCCTACGACAGACAATCAGATCGTAACTGTTCCAAAACAACGGTTAGTGAGTGCACCCGCCCACTCACTCACTCACTCACTCAAAGTCAACATTCTGTCTTGTCTCTTCCCAAGCTTCTGTCTGACGGCTCCGTCATGGGAGCGCCACCAGATTCCGTTGCGCAACCCGCTATCGCGGCCACATATTTCACACCTTTGTTCTGATACAAGCACACACAAGCATGCACGGGATGACATTGTAATGTTACGTGATTCATAATCAACTGTAAATATTGACAGTGGCTGCTGCTCTGCCCTGCAGCTCCCTGAGAAAGCTGTGGGATGGGACTGGGAAGGGTGTGTGGGGTGGTGGGACAAGGACATTGCCAGGGTTGGGAGACTAGGGTGAGGTGCAGGAGAAAGATGAGGAAGCTGTGGGACGGGGAAGGAGAAGTGAATTTCTACACTTTGATCTTACGCCTCCTCAGGTACAATTTTTTGACTGTCTCACACAATTATGGCTGAAACTACCTAGATAGAAGTAGGATTGAGTTGATGGAGAGTGTGTGTGAGAGAGCGCGCAGAGGGACATCAAAGCTCTCCCTCAGAGCGCCAGTGTCAACAAGAGATGCAGCGGCCTGAGGAGGTAGAACGCAGCGGAGGAAGAGATGGGGAGAGAGAAAGAGACGGGTTTCAAAAAGGAAGCAGGACAAGACAGTGAACAGGTGGAGGTTAAGGAGGGGGAGAAAGGAGGGAGAGGAGGTTAAGGAGGAGGAGAGAGGGGGGGTTAAGGAGGAGAGGAGGAGTTTAGAAGAAGGAAGAGGGGGAGGAGAAGGTTAAGGAGGAGAGGAGGAGTTTAGAAGAAGGAAGAGGGGGAGGAGAAGGTTAAGGAGGAGAGGAGGAGTTTAGAAGAAGGAAGAGGGGGAGGAGAAGGTTAAGGAGGAGAGAGGAGTTTAGAAGAAGGAAGAGGGGGAGGAGAAGGTTAAGGAGGAGAGAGGAGGAGGTTAGGAAGGAGGAGAGAGGGAGGGAGGGAGAGGTTAAGAAGGAGGAGAGGGGGAGGAGAAGGTTAAGAAGGAGGAGAGGAGGGGAGGTTAAGAAGGAAAGAGGAGGAGGTTAAGAAGGAGTAGAGAGGAGGGGGAGGTTAAGGAGAAGAGGGGAGGAGGTGGTTAAGAAGGAGAAGAGGGGAGGAGAGGGGAGAAGGAGGGTAAGAAGGAAGAGGGGAGGAGGAGGTTAAGAAGGAGAAGAAAGGAGGGGGAGGTGAAGAAGGAGAAGAGAGGAGGGGGAGGTGAAGAAGGAGAAGGTGAAGAAGGAGAAGAGAGGGGGAGGTGAAGAAGGAGAAGAGGAGGGGGTGGTTAAGAAGAAGAGAGGGGGGTTAAGAAGGAGAAGAGAGGGGGAGGTTAAGAAGGAGAAGAGAGGGGGAGGTGAAGAAGGAGGAGAGGAGGGGTGGTTAAGAAGAAGAGGGGGTTAAGAAGGAGAAGAGAGGGAGAGGTTAAGAAGGAGAAGAGAGGGGGAGGTTAAGAAGGAGAAGAGAGGAGGGGAGGTGAAGGAGAAGTAGAGAGGAGGGGGAGGTGAAGGAGAAGTAGAGAGGACAGGGAGGTTAAGAAGGAGAAGAGAGGAGGTGGAGGTTAAGAAGAAGTAGAGAGGAGGGGGAGGTGAAGGAGAAGTAGAGAGGACAGGGAGGGTAAGAAAGAAGAGAGGGGAGGAGGAGGTTAAGAAGGAGAAGAGAGGAGGGGGATGTTAAAAAGCAGCGAGGAGGAGGTGGTTAAGGAGTTGGGGTGGTATGGAAAGGAGTGTGTGGGGGGTCACCTCTACTGGTGTGAAAGCAATGAGGTAAAGTCAATAGAAAGAGCAGAGAGTTCCTGTGTCACTCTCCTCCCTCCCCCCGGCTAAATTCCCCAGGGCCAGCGGCAGTCCCTTTCAGTCTCCTGTGACACAGTAATTATAAGTGTGGGAACTGAATCTGTCCCTTTTTCAGTGCCCCTTCGCCCTCTAAACAGCTCTCCCTCCCCCTTCTATTCCGCCTCGCTCCATCCTACCCCACCTCAGCACTCTATCTCAGAGGCAGAGCACCCCTCCCCTCTCCAGCAGCCTGCACTACACTGATATTCATGAACTGCACACCAGCTTGCCCCCCCCCCCTCTCTCCCTCCAGTGACAGAGCTGAGCCCACTATGCTCGCTCTCAAAGCAGTCAGTGCAGCACTGCTCTCTCCCGCTCTCTGTCAACCCCCCCCACTCCCTTCGCTCGCTATCTCCATGCTGATAACCATGGGAACCACACTGTGGGAACCGGCCACAAGTTCACAAAAATAGACAGAGGCTGACGGAGGAAAAGGACGGGAAGAGAACAGAAAGAAAGGAATCCATCCAGGGGGGGAGGGGCTTATCTAGATGGACAGGTACACGGGTGTCCAATCACCTGGAACCCTCATCTTGGCCCCAACAGACAGCGTGTAATCTCTCACATCAATGGAGCTGCTGCTTTGATTGGAATCAGTTGAATCTTTGTCACCGTGGTGATCACACACAGACACACTGGCTCTGGGAAGCGGTGGACGGCCGACAGACCTGGTCTGGCACTGTCCTACCTCATTAGAAACGAGGGCACCCGAGTGGCGAGGCGCTGCATCTCAGTGGAAGAGGCGTCACGGCATCTCCAAAAAACAGCTTTCAAATTGCGCAATGTCACTACAAAATATTTCAAAAGTTGCCTGTAAACTTTGGCAAAACATTTCAAACTACTTTTGTAATACAACTTTAGTTATTTTTAAACGTTAATAATCGATCAAATTAAAGACGGGTCTATCTGTGTTCAATACAGGAAGACAACAAACCAAGCTACTTTTCAAGCCTTGCGCAACTCTCAACAGTGTTACGCCGTTCCTAGATGGCCGTACTTCTTCATTTGACAAAGAAATAACCTCAACCAAATTCCAAAGACTGGTGACATCCAGTGGAAGCGGTAGGAACTGAAAACAAGTTCCTAAGAAATATTGTTTCCCAACGAGAACCCACTGAACAGACAGAGACCTGTTCTGAACGGTTAGTCCTCTGGGTTTTGCCAGCTACATAAGTTCTGTTATACTCACAGACATGATTCAAACAGTTTTAGAAACTTCAGAGTGTTTTCTATCCAAATCTACTAATAATATGCATATCTTATATTCTTTGCATGAGTAGCAGGAAGTTGAAATTGGGCACGCTATTTATCCAAAAGTGAAAATGCTGCCCCCTATACCTTAAGAAGTTAAACCATTTACAATAAAGATCTGTGAAGTTATTTGGATTTTGACAAATTATCTTTGAAAGACAGAGTCCTGAAAAAGGGATGTTAATTTTTTTTGCTGAGTTCATTTGTATTTATTATGTGGTCCAGGAAAATTAAGGCAGTTATACATTTTAAAAACATCACAATACATTCATAACAGATTTCACAACATATTAAGTGTGTTCCCTCAGGCCTCTACTCTACTACCACATATCTATAACACAAAATACATGTGTATAATATGTAAGTCATTGTGTGTTTGTATGCATGTGTCTTTGTTTGTGTTGCTTCACAGTCCCCGATGTTCCATAAGGTGTATTTTTATCTGTTTTTTTTTTATCTAATTTTACTGCTGGCATGAGTTACAAGATGAGGAATAGAGTTCCATGTAGTCATGGCTCTATGTAGTACAGTGTGCCTCCCATAGTCTGTTCTGGACTTGGGGACTGTGAAGAGACCTCTGGTGGCATGTCTTGTGGGGTATGCATGGGTGTCCGAGTAATGCCTGTAATTTAAACAGACAGCTCGGTGCATTCAACATGCCAATACCTCTCACAAATACAAGTAGTGATGAAGTCAATCTCTCCTCCACTTTGAGCCAGGAAAGATTGACATGCATATTATTGATGTTAGCTCTATGTGTACATCCAAGGGCCAGCCATGTTGGCCTGTTCTGAACCAATTGCAATTTTCCTAAGTGTGGCACCAGACCACATGACTGAACAGTAGTCCTGGTGCGACAAAACTAGGGCCTGTAGGACCTGCCTTGTTGATAGTGATGTTAAGAATGCAGAGTAGCACTTTATTATAGACAGACGTATCACCATCCTAGCTACTATTGTATCAATATGCTTTGACCATGACAGTTTTACAATCCAGGGTTACTCCAATAGGTTTAGTGAATGATTTGTTCCAACTACAATGCTTTTAGTTTTTAAAATATGTATGACTAACTTAGTCCTTGCTACCTCTTCTGAAACTAACTGCAGCTCTTTGTTAAGTGTTGCTGTCATTTCATTCGGTGTGGTAGCTGACGTGTATAGTGTTGAGTCATCCGCATACATAGACACACTTTACTCAAAGCCAGTGGCATGTCACTACTAAAGATTGAAAGAAAGTAAGGGGCCTAGACAGCTGCCCTGGGGAATTCCTGATTCTACCTGGATTTTGTTGGAGAGGCTTCCATTAAAGAACACTCTCTGTGTTCTGTTAGATAGGTAACTCTTTATCCGCAACATAGCAGGGGGTGTAAAGCCATAACACAAGTTTTAGGATCGACTAGGATCGATAATGTCAAAAGCCACACTGAAGTCTAACACAAGAGCCCCCACAATCTTTTTATCATCAATTTCTCTCAGCCAGTCAGTCATTTGTGTAAGTGCTGTGCTTGTTGAACGTCCTTCCCTATAAGCATGCTGAAAATCTGTTGTCAATTTGTTTACTGTAAAATAGCATTGTATCTGGTCAAACATCATTTTTTTCAAAACTTTCACTAACGGTTGGTAAGAGGCTGATTGGTCGGCTATTTGAGCCAGTTAAGGGGCTTTACTATTCTTAGGTAGGGGAATAACTTTTGGTTCACTCCAGGCCTGAGAGCACACACTTTCTAGTAGGCTTAAATTTAGGGGTGGAGTGGCAATATCGTCTGCTGTTATCCTCAGTAATTTTCTATCCAAGTTGTCAGACCTCAGTGGCTTGTCATTATTGATAGGCAACAATCATTTTTTTACCTCTTCCACACTTCCTTTACGGAATTCAAACTTACAATGCTTGTCATTCACAATTTGGTCAGATATACTTGAATGTGTAGTGTCAGCATTTGTTGCTGGCATGTCATGCCTAAGTTTGTGAATCTTGGCAATGAAAAAATCATTAAAGTAGTTGGCCATTTCAGTGGGTTTTGTGATGAATGAGCCATCTGATTGAATAAATGGAGTAGAGTTTGCCTTTTTGCCCAAAATGTAATTTTAGGGCCTCCCGGATGGTTAAGGGCGCTGTACTGCAGCGCCAGCTGTGCCACTAGAGACTCTGGGTTCCCGCCCAGGCTCTGTCGTAACCGGCCGTGACCGGGAGGTCCGTGGGGCGACGCACAATTGGCCTAGCGTCGCCCGGGTTAGGGAGGGTTTGGCCGGTAGGGAAATCCTTGTCTCATCGCGGACCAGCGACTCCTGTGGCGGGCTGAGCGCAGTGCGCGCTAACCAAGGTTGCCAGGTGCACGGTGTTTCCTCCGACACATTGGTGCGGCTGGCTTCCGGGTTGGATGGCGCTGTGTTAAGAAGCAGTGCGGCTTGGTTGGGTTGTGTATCGGAAGACGCATGACTTTCAACCTTCGTCTCTCCCGAGCCCGTACGGGAGTTGTAGCGATGAGACAAGATAGTAGCTACTAAACAATTGGATACCACAAAATTGGGGAGAAAAAGGGGTAAAAAAAACAATATATATTTTTTAATTTTAAGGTGCTCCAAAGCTTATTACTATCATTCGTTATTTCATTTATCTTTATTTCATAGTGTAAAAGCCAGTCAATATGATGATGAAAGCCAGTCAATATTTAAAATCACCCAGAAAGTATACCTCTCCATTGATATCACAAACATTATCAAGCATTTCATACATTATCCAGACACTGACTGTTAGCACTTAGTGGTCTATAGCAGTTTCCCACCAGAATGGGCTTTAGGTGAGGCAGATGAACCTGTAGCCATATTACTTCAACAGTATTTAACATGAGATCCTCTCTAAGCTTACAGGAATGTGGTTCTGAATATAAGCAGCAACACCTCCACCTTTGGCATTTCTGTATTTCTTAAACCATGTATTGCTACCACTGTATCATCAAAGGTACTGTCTAAGTGATTTTCAGAGATTGTCAGAACATGAATGCAAATACAGCACTTTGAGATATCAGCTGATGTACGAAGGGCTATATAAATAAATTTGATTTGATTTGATTTTAATGTAATCTGTTACGAGCAAATTATTGATTTTATGAACCTTGTTTCTAAAGCTACATATGTTAACGTGGGCTTTTTTAAACACTTTTCTGGGATGCTTGATTATTTTTCGTGCTTTACTGGAAAGCTTAGCAGAGGAAGACATGCTCAGGTTATTTTTAGTAGTGCAGGGTGAACTGCACACAGTGGACTTCCTACTAGGGCCCACCCCCTCAGTCCAAACAGTATTAATCTGGTTCAAAGGCATATGATATAGGCATATGATTACAGCATACAATAGCTGTAGGATCAGCAGAGGAATTCAGGGCAGTTAGAGGTACATAAATTAGGTTACTTACATTGTGTCTACCAACGCCCCAAGGATAATGTACATTTGCTGAAGCATTATGATGACTCAGCAACACAATGGTAGGTATTAACTGAGCTGGGCCATTGATAAGTCATTGTCTCAACGCAGCCTGTTGTCTATGCATAAGCTTCTGATAATGTTAGAATAACATCACATTTTGTGGGTTAGAGAGCATGGTGTCACAGCATCAGATTGTGGGTTGGATTGATGTATGGGCCATACTGAACAAGACAGTTCTGTAAGTCACTTTGGATAAAACCGTCTTTCAAATTACCATATTTAGACTTCCTGTACTGGCACTGCCACGCCCCTCACCCATCCCTCTATACGCCCTCACCCACCCCTCAACCTACCTGGAGGCAGGTAGCCTAGCAGTTAAGAGAGTTGGGCAGTAACCGAAAGGTATCTGGTTCGAATCCCTGAGCCGACTAGGTGAAAAATCTCTGTGCCCTTGAGCAAGGCACTTAAGTTAACCCTAATTAGTCTAACCTGGTTAAATAAAGGTTACATAAAAAGGTGAATCCTCTTTCTGTTCTTCTTTCACCACAAGAGTTAAACTGCTGGCGCAGCCTACATTTCCTGTTCCTGTGAGAAAACTGCTTTTGTCTTGAGGAAAGGAGGGGAGGGAAGGTAGACGCAAGTAGCGCATCATCATCTCAACCCAACCGGGGCTAGCTAGCTATTTTTCCATTCCATTTTTATCCACTCGGTCTTTCAGTACTGGTCCGGGTCTCTCCCTCTCCCAGCCCCAGCAGCCCTTTCCCAGGCCAAAGTCTTTAACTTCCTGGGCCCTCTACCTCGGCTGTCCCCTGGGGTTGTCTCGTTTCCACCCCGGACTGCCCAGCACTCCCAAAGCAAACAGACTCCCAACCCTGATAACATCACGCAGGCAGCATAGCAGGCTGGATAGAGAAGAGGGGAAACGCTGCCAGGATCAGGCTGACCTCCATTCCCAACACACACACGTACGAACATGCAAACGCACGCACGCACACACACACACGCGCACACACACACACACACACACACGAGCATGCTCACACGTAAAACACACACACACACACACACACACGCGCGCGCGCGCACACACGCACACACACACGAGCATTCTCACACGTAAAACACACACACACCAACAATACATCACAGTGATGGATCACACAAGACAGCACATAGCCAAACGTCAACCAGCAATACGTCAAAAACACACATTCTGACACACACACACACACTGGGTTTGTGCTGGGTAATGCTGAGCGATTATTGCTTTTTGAGGCCGGTTAGCTTCCGGTTCAATTACTACAAAATAAATAAAGATTTTCGATTTCAGCATCCCGAGTGGCGCAGTGGTCGAAGGCATCACAACAGCCCGAAGTTCGATCCCAGGCTGTGTTACAGCCGGCTGTGACCGGGAGACCCATGAGGCGGCGCAATCTTGCAACCTTACAGTTAACTAGTCCAACGCAATAACGACCTGCCTCTCTCTCGTTGCACTCCACAAGGAGACTGCCTGTTACGCAAATGGAGTAAGCCAAGGTAAGTTGCTAGTTAGCATTAAACTTATCTTATAAAAAACAATCAATCATAATCACTAGTTAATTACACATGGTTGATGATATTACTAGATATGATCTAGCATGTCCTGCGTTGCATATAATTTGACTGATCATACAAGTATCTAAGTATCTGACTGAGTGGTGGTAGGCAGAAACAGGTGTGTAAACATTCATTCAAACAGCACTTTCGTGCGTTTTGCCAGCAGCTCTTCGTTGTGCGTCAAGCATTGCGCTGTTTATGACTTCAAGCCTATCAACTCCCGAGATGAGGCTGGTGTAACTGAAGTGAAATGGCTAGCTAGTTAGAGTGCGCTAATTGCGTTTCAAACGTCACTCGCTCTGAGCCTTCTAGTAGTTGTCCCCCTTGCTCTGCATGTGTAACGCTGCTTTGATGGTGGCTGTTGTCGTTATGTTGCTGGTTCAAGTCCAGGGAGGAGCGAGGAGAGGGATGGAAGCTATACTGTTACACTGGCAATACTAAAGTGCCTATGAGAACATCCAATAGTCAAAGGTTAATGAAATACAAATGGTATAGAGGGAAATAGTCCTATAATTCCTATAATAACTACAACCTAAAACTTCTTACCTGGGAATATTGAAGACTCATGTTAAAAGGAACCACCAGCTTTCATATGTTCTCATGTTCTGAGCAAGGAACTGAAACGTTAGCTTTCTTACATAGCACATATTGCACTTTTACTTTCTTCTCCAACACTTTGTTTTTGCATTATTTAAACCAAATTGAACATGTTTCATTATTTACTTGAGGCTAAATTGATTTATTATGTATTGTGTATTATATTAAGTTAAAATAAGTGTTCATTCAGTATTGTTGTAATTGTCATTATTACAAATAAATAAGTATCGGTATCGTTTTTTTTGGTCCTCCAATAATCGGTATCGGCGTTGAAAAATCATAATCGGTCGACCTCTAGTGTATATTACATTTGTTTTATTTGATGAATGTATTATTTAATTCCAAGTCATCAGCTCATCTCTATAGAGCTGCTGTCTGATGAACTACTAAATAGTGATTTTGTCAAAGTAAATAAGGCTGAATACCAACTATCAATCACTTAGATAATGTATTTTCAGGTAGCGATACCCAACGAAGCAACTGCTCTCTACGTATCCCCTCACATAGCAGGCATACAAGTAACACGGACCGGACAAGTAGCCACTCAATGGATTATGGTCATTGTACTTAATTATCACGTTTTCTGCGCTAAACTACGTAGAATATTGGCCCGTTGGAAACTACAACTCCCTACTACATTGCACAGTTTGGTCCTGATCTGATTTATCTTAGAGAAATTTTAGAGAAATTGCAGTGCAATCTGTGCATTGAACTCACAGAAGAAGAAAAAAACGGAACAAAATGGAATTCAAATAATTGAACAAAAAATAACCTACATTTCGGTTAATCACTCAGCACTAGTGCTGGGGGTCTCCTCAGGGATCAGCGTGGACTCTCGGTTAATCACTCAGCACTAGTGCTGGGGTCTCCTCAGGGAACAGCGTTTACTCTCGGTTAATCACTCAGCACTAGTGCTGGGGTCTCCTCAGGGATCAGCGTTTACTCTCGGTTAATCACTCAGCACTAGTGCTGGGGTCTCCTCAGGGAACAGCGTTTACTCTCGGTTAATCACTCAGCACTAGTGCTGGGGGTCTCCTGGAACAGCGTTTACTCTCGGTTAATCACTCAACACTAGTGCTGGGGTCTCCTCAGGGAACAGCGTTTACTCTCGGTTAATCACTCAGCACTAGTGCTGGGGGTCTCCTGGAACAGCGTATACTCTCGGTTAATCACTCAGCACTAGTGCTGGGGTCTCCTCAGGGATCAGCGTGGACTCTCGGTTAATCACTCAGCACTAGTGCTGGGGTCTCCTCAGGGATCAGCGTGGACTCTCGGTTAATCACTCAACACTAGTGCTGGGGGTCTCCTCAGGGAACAGCGTTTACTCTCGGTTAATCACTCAACACTAGTGCTGGGGGTCTCCTCAGGGATCAGCGTTTACTCTCGGTTAATCACTCAACACTAGTGCTGGGGGTCTCCTCAGGGATCAGCTTTTACTCTCGGTTAATCACTCAGCACTAGTGCTGGGGTCTCCTCAGGGATCAGCTTTTACTCTCGGTTAATCACTCAGCACTAGTGCTGGGGTCTCCTCAGGGATCAGCGTTTACTCTCGGTTAATCACTCAACACTAGTGCTGGGGTCTCCTCAGGGAACAGCGTTTACTCTCGGTTAATCACTCAACACTAGTGCTGAGGGTCTCCTCAGGGAACAGCGTTTACTCTCGGTTAATCACTCAGCACTAGTGCTGGGGTCTCCTCAGGGAACAGCGTGAGTCTAAACCCTGGTGCTGCTTACACAGTTAACATTCCCCTGCACAGTGTGTGTGTGTGGGTGTCTGTGTGAGTGTGTGTGGGTGTCTCTGTGTGAGTGTGTGTGGGTGTCTCTGTGTGAGAGTGTGTGGGTGTCTCTGTGTGAGAGTGTGTGGGTGTCTCTGTGTGAGAGTGTGTGGGTGTCTCTGTGTGAGAGTGTGTGGGTGTCTCTGTGTGAGAGTGTGTGGGTGTCTCTGTGTGAGTGTGTGTGGGTGTCTCTGTGTGAGTGTGTGTGGGTGTCTCTGTGTGAGTGTGTGTGGGTGTCTCTGTGTGAGTGGGTGTCTCTGTGTGAGTGTGTGTGGGTGTCTCTGTGTGAGTGTGTGTGGGTGTCTCTGTGTGAGTGTGTGTGGGTGTCTCTGTGTGAGTGTGTGTGGGTGTCTCTGTGTGAGAGTGTGTGCGTGTGTGTATGAGGAATCCACATCTCTTCTTAATGTCCCTCTTACACTATGACCTGAGAGCAATTTCTTTAAATGCCTGTCATGTTATGTTTACACAAGCTATATTACCAGAGACCAAGCAGCGAGAGACCAGAACACTGGGGACAAGACCAGGAGACCCAACACAGACCAGGAGACCCAACACAGACCAGGAGACCCAACACAGACCAGGAGACCCAACACAGACCAGGAGACCCAACACAGACCAGGAGACCCAACACAGACCAGGAGACCCAACACAGACCAGGAGAACCAACACAGACCAGGAGAACCAACACAGACCAGGAGACCCAACACAGTCAAATCAAATCAAAGTTTATTGGTCGTAACTAGTGTAAAAGTACTAGACACAACCAGTTGAGATGCATCAATAACATTGAGTCAAGGAGACTAAACACGTCTACAGAAGCACACAGACACCTCTACACCTCCACTAAAAAGTCCCACCACTTCTGCAATTCTGTAATGGAAATTATGTCTGTCTCTGCACAATGTACACTTCCCTACATGTGTATTTGGACAGTGATGCTCAAAATTTGACTCTATACTACATTTTGGATTTGAGCGCAAAAGTACAGAATATAAACTTATATTTGAGGGTATTTTCATACACCTGATTAACCATTTACTAATGAAAGCACTGTATAGATCTAGTACCCCACTTTGAAGTATTTGGAAAAATGTAACTTACCAAACATTTATTCTTTGGTCCCATATTCCTAGCATGCATTAACTACATCAAGCTTGTGAATCTACAAACGCATTGGATGCATTTGCAGTTTGTTTTGGCTTTTAGGGTCTTTAAACTGAATTAGGAACTGTATTTTTATTCCAACAATGAATGAAAAAAGCACGTTTTTAAACTGAAGACTGTATATGTATATAAGTCAAACGCTAGCAACGCCACGGTTGCGGGTTCAATTAACTATCCCGGTGTGAGTCAAACGCTAGCAACGCCACGGTTGTGGGTTCAAATAACTATCCCGGTGTGAGTCAAACGCTAGCAACGCCACGGTTGTGGGTTCAAATAACTATCCCGGTGTGAGTCAAACGCTAGCAACGCCACGGTTGTGGGTTCAATGAACTATCCCGGTGTGAATCAAACGCTAGCAACGCCACGGTTGTGGGTTCAATTAACTATCCCGGTGTGAGTCAAACGCTAGCAACGCCACGGTTGTGGGTTCAAATAACTATCCCGGTGTGAGTCAAACGCTAGCAACGCCACGGTTGTGGGTTCAATGAACTATCCCGGTGTGAGTCAAACGCTAGCAACGCCACGGTTGTGGGTTCAATGAACTATCCCGGTGTGAGTCAAACGCTAGCAACGCCACGGTTGTGGGTTCAAATAACTATCCCGGTGTGAGTCAAATGCTAGCAACGCCACGGTTGTGGGTTCAATTCCTGCAGGGATCATTTACACATACCTAAACGTGTATTGTATTCTCTGTACTAGGGCAGACCCCAAATGGTCAATTGTTTGTTCGTTAGGCTGTTGGTCGACCGAGAATGTTGTAGTTGAGCAGTAACAAATATATATACACAATGCAGTCGGGAAGTATTCAGATCCCTGAAGTTTTCACACATTTTGTTACGTTACAGCCTTATTCTAAAATTGATTACATTGTTTTTCCCCCTCAATCTACACACAATACCCCATAATGACAAAGCAAAACTGTTTTTTAGAACAATTTTAAAAAGTATTCAGACTTTTTACTCATGATTTTGTTGACAGACCTTTGGCAGCGATTACAGCCTCGAGACAACGTGGGTATGACGCTACAAGCTCAGACTGGGGTGAAGGTTCACCTTCCAATAGGACAACAACCCTAAGCTCACAGCCAAGACAATGCAGGAGTGGCTTCGGGACAAGTCTTTGAATGTCCTTGAGTGGCCCAGCCAGAACCCAGACTTGAACCCGATCGAACATCCCTGAAAAGACCTGAAAATAGCTGTGCAGCGACGCTCCCCATCCAACCTACATTTACATTTAAGTCATTTAGCAGACGCTCTTATCCAGAGCGACTTACTAATTGGTGCATTCACCTTATGACATCCAGTGGAACAGTAGTGCATCTAAATCTTTTAAGGGGGTGAGAGGGATTACTTTATCCTATCCTAGGTATTCCTTAAAGAGGTGGGGTTTCAGGTGTCTCCGGAAGGTGGTGATTGACTCCGCTGTCCTGGCGTCGTGAGGGAGTTTGTTCCACCATTGGGGGGCCAGAGCAGCGAACAGTTTTGACTGGGCTGAGCGGGAACTGTACTTCCTCAGTGGTAGGGAGGCGAGCAGGCCAGAGGTGGATGAACGCAGTGCCCTTGTTTGGGTGTAGGGCCTGATCAGAGCCTGGAGGTACTGAGGTGCCGTTCCCCTCACAGCTCCGTAGGCAAGCACCATGGTCTTGTAGCGGATGCGAGCTTCAACTGGAAGCCAGTGGAGAGAGCGGAGGAGCGGGGTGACGTGAGAGAACTTGGGAAGGTTGAACACCAGACGGGCTGCGGCGTTCTGGATGAGTTGTAGGGGTTTAATGGCACAGGCAGGGAGCCCAGCCAACAGCGAGTTGCAGTAATCCAGACGGGAGATGACAAGTGCCTGGATTAGGACCTGCGCCGCTTCCTGTGTGAGGCAGGGTCGTACTCTGCGGATGTTGTAGAGCATGAACCTACAGGAACGGGCCACCGCCTTGATGTTAGTTGAGAACGACAGGGTGTTGTCCAGGATCACGCCAAGGTTCTTAGCGCTCTGGGAGGAGGACACAATGGAGTTGTCAACCGTGATGGCGAGATCATGGAACGGGCAGTCCTTCCCGGGAGGAAGAGCAGCTCCGTCTTGCCGAGGTTCAGCTTGAGGTGGTGATCCGTCATCCACACTGATATGTCTGCCAGACATGCAGAGATGCGATTCGCCACCTGGTCATCAGAAGGGGGAAAGGAGAAGATTAATTGTGTGTCGTCTGCATAGCAATGATAGGAGAGACCATGTGAGGTTATGACAGAGCCAAGTGACTTGGTGTATAGCGAGAATAGGAGAGGGCCTAGAACAGAGCCCTGGGGGACACCAGTGGTGAGAGCACGTGGTGTGGAGACGGATTCTCGCCACGCCACCTGGTAGGAGCGACCTGTCAGGTAGGACGCAATCCAAGCGTGGGCCGCACCGGAGATGCCCAACTCGGAGAGGGTGGAGAGGAGGATCTGATGGTTCACAGTATCGAAGGCAGCCGATAGGTCTAGAAGGATGAGAGCAGAGGAGAGAGAGTTAGCTTTAGCAGTGCGGAGCGCCTCCGTGATACAGAGAAGAGCAGTCTCAGTTGAATGACTAGTCTTGAAACCTGACTGATTTGGATCAAGAAGGTCATTCTGAGAGAGATAGCGGGAGAGCTGGCCAAGGACGGCACGTTCAAGAGTTTTGGAGAGAAAAGAAAGAAGGGATACTGGTCTGTAGTTGTTGACATCGGAGGGATCGAGTGTAGGTTTTTTCAGAAGGGGTGCAACTCTCGCTCTCTTGAAGACGGAAGGGACGTAGCCAGCGGTCAGGGATGAGTTGATGAGCGAGGTGAGGTAAGGGAGAAGGTCTCCGGAAATGGTCTGGAGAAGAGAGGAGGGGATAGGGTCAAGCGGGCAGGTTGTTGGGCGGCCGGCCGGCCGTCACAAGACGCAAGATTTCATCTGGAGAGAGAGGGGAGAAAGAGGTCAGAGCCCAGGGTAGGGCAGTGTGAGCAGAACCAGCGGTGTCGTTTGACTTAGCAAACGAGGATCGGATGTCGTCGACCTTCTTTTCAAAATGGTTGACGAAGTCATCTGCAGAGAGGGAGGAGGGGGGGGGGAGGAGGATTCAGGAGGGAGGAGAAGGTTGCAAAGAGCTTCCTAGGGTTAGAGGCAGATGCTTGGAATTTAGAGTGGTAGAAAGTGGCTTTAGCAGCAGAGAGAGAAGAGGAAAATGTAGAGAGGAGGGAGTGAAAGGATGTCAGGTCCGCAGGGAGGCGAGTTTTCCTCCATTTCCGCTCGGCTGCCCGGAGCCCTGTTCTGTGAGCTCGCAATGAGTCGTCGAGCCACGGAGCGGGAGGGGAGGACCGAGCCGGCCTGGAGGATAGGGGACATAGAGAGTCAAAGGATGCAGAAAGGGAGGAGAGGAGGGTTGAGGAGGCAGAATCAGGAGATAGGTTGGAGAAGGTTTGAGCAGAGGAAGAGATGATAGGATGGAAGAGGAGAGAGTAGCGGGGAGAGAGAGCGAAGGTTGGGACGGCGCGATACCATCCGAGTAGGGGCAGTGTGGGAAGTGTTGGATGAGAGCGAGAGGGAAAAGGATACAAGGTAGTGGTCGGAGACTTGGAGGGGAGTTGCAATGAGGTTAGTGGAAGAACAGCATCTAGTAAAGATGAGGTCGAGCCGAGCGTATTTCCTGCCTTGTGAGTAGGGGGGGAAGGTGAGAGGGTGAGGTCAAAAGAGGAGAGGAGTGGAAAGAAGGAGGCAGAGAGGAATGAGTCAAAGGTAGACGTGGGGAGGTTAAAGTCGCCCAGAACTGTGAGAGGTGAGCCGTCCTCAGGAAAGGAGCTTATCAAGGCATCAAGCTCATTGATGAACTCTCCGAGGGAACCTGGAGGGCGATAAATGATAAGGACGTTAAGCTTGAAAGGGCTGGTAACTGTGACAGCATGGAATTCAAAGGAGGCGATAGACAGATGGGTAAGGGGAGAAAGAGAGAATGACCACTTGGGAGAGATGAGGATCCCGGTGCCACCACCCCGCTGACCAGAAGCTCTCGGGTGTGCGAGAACACGTGGGCAGACGAAGAGAGAGCAGTAGGAGTAGCAGTGTTGTCTGTGGTGATCCATGTTTCCGTCAGTGCCAAGAAGTCGAGGGACTGGAGGGAGGCATAGGCTGAGATGAACTCTGCCTTGTTGGCCGCAGATCGGCAGTTCCAGAGACTACCGGAGTCCTGGAACTCCACGTGGGTCGTGCGCGCTGGGACCACCAGATTAGGGTGGCCGCGGCCACGCAGTGTGGAGCGTTTGTATGGTCTGTGCAGAGAGGAGAGAACAGGGATAGACAGACACATAGTTGACAGGCTACACAAGAGGCTACGCTAATGCAAAGGAGATTGGAATGACAAGTGGACTACACGTCTCGAGTGTTCAGAAAGTTAAGCTTACATAGCAAGAATCTTATTGACTAAAATGATTAAAATGATACAGTACTGCTGAAGTAGGCTAGCTGGCAGAGGCTGCGTTGTTGACTATGTAGGCTAGCTGGCAGTGGCTGCGTTGTTGACTATGTAGGCTAGCTGGCAGTGGCTGCGTTGTTGACACTACACTAATCAAGTCGTTCCGTTGAGTGTAATAGTTTCTACTGTGCTGCTATTCGGGGCTAGCTGGCTAGCTAGCAGTGTTGATTACGTTACGTTGCGTTAAAAGAACGACAATAGCTGGCTAGCTAACCTAGGAAATCGCTCTAGACTACACAATTATCTTTGATACAAAGACGGCTATGTAGCTAGCTATGTAGCTAGCTACGATCAAACAAATCAAGCCGTTGTACTTTAATGAAATGAAATGAAAAATTTGATACTACCTGTGGAGCGAAGCGAAATGCGACCGGATTGTTGAGTGCGGAAGTTCTGTTCGGTAGACGTTGGCTAGCTGTTGGCTAGCTAGCAGTGTCTCCTACGTTAAGGACGACAAATAGCTGGCTAGCTAACCTCGGTAAATTAAGATAATCACTCTAAAACTACACACTCTAAACTACACAATTATCTTGGATACGAAGACAGCAAAGACAACTATGTAGCTAGCTAACACTACACTAATCAAGTCGTTCAGTTGAGTGTAATAGTTGTGCTGCTAATCGGTAGACGGTGGACGTTAGCTAGCTGGCTAGCTGCAGGGCAGTGTAGACTGCGTTAGGACGACGAAATTCGATAATTACGCAATTATCTATGATACAAAGACGGCTATGTAGCTAGCTAAGAAGAAATTGCTAAGATTAGACAAATCAAACCGTTGTACTATAATGAAATGTAATGAAATGTAATACTACCTGCGGACCGAGTGCAGATGCGACCGCTCGCTCCAACCCGGAGTTTGAGAGGATCTGCAGAGAAGAATGGGAGAAACTCCCCAAATACAGTTGTGCCAAGCTTGTAGCGTCATACCCAAGAAGGCTCAAGGCTGTAATCGCTGCCAAAGGGCTTCAACAAAGTTCTGAGTAAATGGTCTGAATAGTTATGTAAATATGTTTTGTTTTTTATACATTTGCAAACATAACAATTTAAAAAAAGTTTTGCTTTGTTATTATAGGGTATTGTGTGTAGACTGATGAGGAAAACTACTATTTAATACATTTTAGAATAAGGCTGTAACGTAACAAAAAGTGGAAAAGTAAAGAGGTCTGAATACTTTCCGAATGCACTGTATAGGTGCCTATTTGGGAATCTGATTGGCTTAACGCAACACCACTAATGACCCGTGGAGCTTCCTAAAGTAATGTTTTCTTCACCTCAAACAGCAAGCAAACAAAGTCTGTTTTAACATCCATTGAGAATGACAATAGTTCCTCAATTAATTAGAAAAATCTTTCCAGCTCCGTCCCTTTCGATAACAACTCAGAGTGAAGGGGAAAATGCTATGCTCTGATTCAGTGGAAAAGTCATAAAATAGGCCTACCTGATTACTTCTCATCAGTGCTTGACTTGAACTGAAATATGTTCCGGTACTCATTTTGGGTGCTAGTACTGTTTATATTTAGGTGCAGGAGCTCCTCAATACTTTTGAGTTAATATTCTATAAAGAGGAACAGGAGCTCAAGCAGTAGAACATTTGAGGTGTCGGCACTCCTCTCCGGTGAGCTTCTTATCCCTTGCGTAAATAGCCTACAGCTGTGTCTGTCCCAAGCTCACTGGCCCAAGCTCACTGGCCCAAGTTCAGTTCAGTAGCTCAAGCTTCAGGCCAGACCCAAGTTAATAGTTGATACAATGTTTCAAGTTGGTTGCAGACAGGCCATGTGTAGCCAATATGATTTAAAGGATATTTCTTTAAATCATTTTTTTTATTTTCTACCTGCAGGATGCAATGCTTTTATTTGTTGGCTTTATGTAGGCTATTTGTACATTGTTGGCAATGGCAATAGAAGTAACTTTTTTAGATTTGTATCATTTTCATTTCGATTTGGATATCATTTTGATTAACCACATGGTTTTGAGATACGTTATTATAAATTAAATATAACTGTTTCACGAAAATGTGTATATGAAAATCATAACTGGCATGCAGATCGGTAGAAATGGTAAGATAAATTGGCATTCAACATGAGAAAGGTTGCTGACTCTTCGTGTAGCCTTTTACTGGCAACTTCAGGAGAGTAGTGGCAGAATCTGTGAAAGCCAGCAGGAGGGGAATAGTTGAGTCAGTTGAAGTTTTTTTTCCTTCTGGTTATCTAGATCTCTGGTGCCATCGGAGGCATTTGTCTTATTTCATCAAGACTGTAAGCGTTAAGCATCAGACAAGCTCAATGCCACCTGGGGCACAATTGGCCCAGCGTCGTCCGTGTTTGGTCATCATTGTAAATAAGAATTTGTTCTTAACTGACTTGCCTAGTTAAATAAAGGTTAAATAAAACAATTTTTAAAAAATAGGTGATTTTATTAAAACACATCGGATGTCTCTATATATGGAAATATACATCTAACATTTTCAAACAATTTATTGATCTGAAGAACAGACGACTTTCGGTCGACCAATATATTTTTTTTTAGTCAGGGACAGCCCTAAACTACTAGTGTGAGTCTCTGGATAAAACGAGTGGCATATTATTACTATAACTGGAAAGAATGCCAGGCAGCTCTAGAAGCTTGGTTAGTTGATATTGCAGGATGTATAATTGGGGTCGTTGCGTGTCACAGACACACACCTGCTAGCTAGCTACTGTAGGCTATGACTAAGTTCCTTGCTGGTGTTCCCTCCGCTCCGTTCTGAGAATGCACACTGCTCGGCTCTCTCCCTGTGCTGCGGGTGCAAAAAAGTGACCCCACCCCACCCCCAGAGCGGTTTCTACTCTGGAGAACATAAACAGCTCTGTCTGCCCTGGGCCAGTTCTCATGACATCACCACACAGCAGGAATTCATATTTCCTCTGTCTCTTGCTCGCTCTCCATATTTTATCCCTCCATCTAATTGCTCCCCCCTCTCCCCAACTGCTCCCCCTCTCCAACTGCCCCCCCCTCCAACTGCCCCCCCCCTCCCCAACTGCTCCCCCTCTCCAACTGCCCCCTCTCCAACTGCCCCCTCCCCAACTGCTCCCCCTCTCCAACTGCCCCCTCTCCAACTGCCCCCTCTCTCCAACTGCTCCCCCTCTCTCTCCAACTGCTCCCCCTCTCTCTCTCCAACTGCTCCCCCTCTCTCTCCAACTGCTCCCCCTCGCTCTCTCCAACTGCTCCCCCTCGCTCTCTCCAACTGCTCCCCCCACTGCTCCCCCTCTCTCTCCAACTGCTCCCCTCGCTCTCTCCCCCAACTGCTCCCCCTCGCTCTCTCCCCAACTGCTCCCCTCGCTCTCTCCCCAACTGCTCCCCCTCTCTCCCCCAACTGCTCCCCCTCTCTCCCCCAACTGCTCCCCCTCTCTCCAACTGCTCTCCCTCTCTCAAACTGCTCATCCCCTCTCCAACTGCTCCCCCTCTCTCTCCAACTGCTCCCCTCGCTCTCTCCAACTGCTCCCCCTCGCTCTCTCCAACTGCGCTCTCCCAACTGCGCCCCCTCGCTCTCCCAACTGCTCCCTCTCCAACTGCTCCCCCTCGCTCCCCCAACTGCTCTCCCTCTCCCCAACTGCTCTCCCTCTCCCCAACTGCTCTCCCTCTCTCCCCAACTGCTCTCCCTCCCCAACTGCCCCCTCTCCCAAACTGCTCCCCCCTCGCTCTCTCCAACTGCTCTCCCCAACTGCTCATCCCCTCTCCAACTGCCCCCTCTCTCCAACTGCTCCCCCTCACTCTCTCCAACTGCTCTCCCCAACTGCTCATCCCCTCTCCAACTGCTCCCCCTCTCTCCAACTGCTCCCCCTCACTCTCTCCAACTGCTCCCCCTCACTCTCTCCAACTGCTCCCCTCACTCTCTCCAACTGCTCCCCTCACTCTCTCCAACTGTTCACCCTCCAACTGCTCTCCCTCACTTCTCCATCTGCTCACCCTCTCCAACTGCTCACCCCACTCTCTCCAACTGCCCCTCATCTGCCCCCCTCTCTCTCCAACTGCTCACCCCTCTCTCCCAACTCTCCCTCCCTCCAACTGCTCCACCCCTCTCTCCCCAACTGCTCCCCCTCTCTCCAACTGCTCCCCCTCTCTCCAACTGCTCCCCCTCTCAACTGCTCCCCTCTCCAACTGCTCCCCCTCTCTCCAACTGCTCCCCCTCTCTCCAACTGCTCCCCCTCTCTCTCCAACTGCTCCCCCTCTCTCCAACTGCTCCCCCCTCTCTCCCTCCACGCCCCCTCCATCTCTCTCGATCTGTCATTATTTTGCTGAAGGCCTCACATTGGCCCCTTAGTCAGACCTTTTCCATTTAGACTGTGTCAGACCCCAACACTCACTGTAGTTTAATACATTACAACATGACTACAACTCAGAACACACAGACACGTAACTGACTACTACACAGAACACTAGGAACAGTAAGTCAGAACAGTGTAGGCTAGAGAGGAGAGTCCATTCTAGAACTGGAGAAAGAGCTCAGAGCAACTGGTGGAATAATATAGGTTCATTATTGAGTGCATGAGAAGCAGTGTGTGTGTTATAAAGATATGGTGGTGGGGGGTACAGCGGAAATTACGCACTACTTCATTGTATTGGTGTTTGGAGGGAAAAGTCCCATTGAGGGTCCCCCCCCCCCTCTCTCACACACCTCTCTGGTCTGGCTACAGGAGAAAGCAGTGGCAGGAAGCAGCTTGGCTCCCAGACAATGGGATACATCAGGCCAGCCCAGGACCTTTCGCAGGCAGTCTCTCACACACACACACACACACACACACATACACACACACACAAATGCCAGCCAGCCAATCAAAACACAGCGTACAAAAGCACAAACAGAGCAAAGACAAACAGGACATTCCAGCAGCCAGGTGCTCCGGATTCCTCGCCACGGCTAATCTGAATCAGAGAGAGAGGGAGAGCTGGAGGGCCCAGTGTGGGGGAGACGGGGGAGGGAGGGGTGTGAACAGGAAGCGGTGGCCAGATTATTAACTCTAAAACGATCCCCAGGATCTTTAATGAAGTGTCCTTGAGCACGCCAACCCCGGGGTCCGTCCTCACACACAGTCACAGTCTCTCACACCAAGACACACAGGGTCCGTCATTCTGGCTAACCGTGTAAGGTGACATGCATGGAACGGCCTCTCTCACACACACAGTCACACACACACAGACAAGCGGTTCACACACACCTAGAGGTGTCATCCTTGTACTACGTGATCCCCAGGCCAAAACGACTGAGAAAACAGAGGAGACGTGGTTCCTTTCAGACCAGATGCTGCTGACAGACAGCTCATCTTATGGCTCATCCAGGGATGTCAACATCAGCCCGCTTCACTTCCTGAGACTCTACTCTATTGTCTTACAGGACAGACAGACAGGCGCGAGAATCAACTTGAACATGGGACAGCAGTCACCATGAAGATGCACAGGTTCACTAATTGTAGCCTCTCTCTATAGGGGATTTTTCTCTCGACTTTCACGCACTCTCTCTCAAACTTCACATGCTCTCGACTTTCTCCTGCGCTCTCTCCCTCTCCACTTTCACACTGTCGCGGTCTCTCTCTCTCACTCTCGACTGTCGCAGTCTCTCTCTCTCACTCTCGACTGTCGCGGTCTCTCTCTCTCACTCTCGACTGTCGCGGTCTCTCTCTCTCACTCTCGACTGTCGCGGTCTCTCCCTCTCACTCTCGACTGTCGCGGTCTCTCCCTCTCACTCTCGACTGTCGCTCTCTCTCCCTCTCACTCTCGACTGTCGCGGTCGCTCTCTCTCACTCTCGACTGTCGCTCTCTCTCCCTCTCACTCTCGACTGTCGCGGTCTCTCTCTCTCACTCTCGACTGTCGCGGTCGCTCTCTCTCACTCTCGACTGTCGCGGTCGCTCTCTCTCACTCTCGACTGTCGCGGTCGCTCTCTCTCACTCTCGACTGTCGCGGTCGCTCTCTCTCACTCTCGACTGTCGCGGTCGCTCTCTCTCACTCTCGACTGTCGCGGTCGCTCTCTCTCACTCGACTGTCGCGGTCGCTCTCTCTCACTCTCGACTGTCGCTCTCTCTCACTCGACTGTCGCGGTCGCTCTCTCTCACTCTCGACTGTCGCGGTCTCTCTCTCTCACTCTCGACTGTCGCGGTCTCTCTCTCTCGACTGTCGCGGTCTCTCTCTCTCACTCTCGACTGTCGCGGTCTCTCTCTCTCACTCTCGACTGTCGCGGTATCTCTCTCTCACTCTCGACTGTCGCGGTCTCTCTCTCTCACTCTCGACTGTCGCTGTATCTCTCCATCACTCTCGACTGTTGCGGTCTCTCAATTCAATTCAAGGGGCTTTATTGGCATGGGAAACATGTGTTAACATTGCCAAAGCAAGTGAGTTAGATAATATACAAAAGTGAAATAATCAAAAATCTCAACAATCTCGCTCTCGACTATCGCTCTCGACTGTCGCGCTCTCTATCGCTCTCGACTGTCGCGCTGTCTATCGCCCTCGACTGTCGCGCTCTCTCTATCGCCCTCGACTTTAGCGGCTCCCTCTATCGCCCTCGACTTAATTTAGCGGCTCCCTCTCTCTCTCTCTCGACTTTAGCGCTCCCTCTCGACTTTCACGCGCTCGACTCTCTCGACTTTCACGCGCTCGACTCTCTCGACTTTCACGCGCTCGACTCTCTCGACTTTCACGCGCTCGACTCTCTCGACTTTCACGCGCTCGACTCTCTCGACTTTCACACGCTCGACTCTCTCGACTTTCACACGCTCGACTCTCTCGACTTTCACACGCTCGACTCTCTCGACTTTCACGCGCTCGACTCTCTCTCTCGACTTTCACACGCCAGGCAGAGACACAATCATCTACAGGGCCTCAGGCTTTCCTCAGTCTGCAGACCGCCTG
Source organism: Oncorhynchus nerka (assembly GCF_034236695.1). Taxonomy (NCBI): domain Eukaryota; kingdom Metazoa; phylum Chordata; class Actinopteri; order Salmoniformes; family Salmonidae; genus Oncorhynchus; species Oncorhynchus nerka. The sequence continues at coordinate 91,982,739 of NC_088417.1, forward strand.
TCAGTCAGTGTTTATGAAAGGTGTGTGTGTGACTTTGCTCCAAGCCCAGTCAGTAACAGGAGACACCAACCCTTCGCCACATAGTGGGAAATGTTTGGGATTGTTTCTCCTAGGAATGTCTTGGCATGTCTGAGGAACTTCTCTCCCCCTCTTAACCTCCTTCACCCCTCCTCATTTTACATTTGAGTCATTTAGCAGACACTTATCAAGCGCCTAGCTCAAGGGCACAGACTTTTCACCACGCAGCTCAGCGATTCATACTTGTTGTATGTCTTGGCTGTGTGCTTAGGGTCGTTGGCTGTGTGCTTGGGGTCTTTGTCTTGGCTGTGTGCTTAGGGTCGTTGTCTTGGCTGTGTGCTTAGGGTCGTTGTCTTGGCTGTGTGCTTAGGGTCGTTGTCTTGGCTGTGTGCTTAGGGTCGTTGTCTTGGCTGTGTGCTTAGGGTCGTTGTCTTGGCTGTGTGCTTAGGGTCGTTGTCTTGGCTGTGTGCTTAGGGTCGTTGTCTTGGCTGTGTGCTTAGGGTCGTTGTCTTGGCTGTGTGCTTAGGGTCGTTGTCTTGGCTGTGTGCTTAGGTCGTGTCTTGGCTGTGTGCTTAGGGTCGTTGTCTTGGCTGTGTGCTTAGGGTCGTTGTCTTGGCTGTGTGCTTAGGGTCGTTGTCTTGGCTGTGTGCTTAGGGTCGTTGTCTTGGCTGTGTGCTTAGGGTCGTTGTCTTGGCTGTGTGCTTAGGGTCGTTGTCTTGGCTGTGTGCTTAGGGTCGTTGTCTTGGCTGTGTGCTTAGGGTCGTTGTCTTGGCTGTGTGCTTAGGGTCGTTGTCTTGGCTGTGTGCTTAGGGTCGTTGTCTTGGCTGTGTGCTTAGGGTCGTTGTCTTGGCTGTGTGCTTAGGGTCGTTGTCTTGGCTGTGTGCTTAGGGTCGTTGTCTGGCTGTGTGCTTAGGGTCGTTGTCTTGGCTGTGTGCTTAGGGTCGTTGTCTTGGCTGTGTGCTTAGGGTCGTTGCCTTGGCTGTGTGCTTAGGGTCGTTGCCTTGGCTGTGTGCTTAGGGTCGTTATCTTGGCTGTGTGCTTAGGGTCGTTATCTTGGCTGTGTGCTTAGGGTCGTTGTCTTGGCTGTGTGCTTAGGGTCGTTGTCTTGGCTGTGTGCTTAGGGTCGTTGTCTTGGCTGTGTGCTTAGGGTCGTTGTCTTGGCTGTGTGCTTAGGGTCGTTGTCTTGGCTGTGTGCTTAGGGTCGTTGTCTTGGCTGTGTGCTTAGGGTCGTTGTCTTGGCTGTGTGCTTAGGGTCGTTGTCTTGGCTGTGTGCTTAGGGTCGTTGTCTTGGCTGTGTGCTTAGGGTCGTTATCTTGGCTGTGTGCTTAGGGTCGTTATCTTGGCTGTGTGCTTAGGGTCGTTGTCCTGTTGGAAGGTGAACCTTCGCCCCAGTCTGAGGTCCCGAGCATTCTGGAGCAGGTTTTCATCAAGGATCTCTCTGTACTTTGCCCCGTTCATCTTTCCCTTGATCCTGACTAGTCTCCCAGTCCCTGCCGCTGAATAACACCCCCACAGCATGATGCTGCCACCACTATGCTTCACCGTAGGGATGGTGCCAGGTTTCCTCCAGGCGTGATGCTTGGGATTCAGGCCAAAGAGTTCAATCTTGGCATCATCAGACCAGAGAATTTTGTTTCTCATGGTCTGAGAGTCTTTAGGTGCCTTTTGGCAAACTCCATGCTGGCTGTCATGTGCCTTTTACTGAGGAGTGGCTTCCGTCTTGCCACTCTACCATAAAGGCCTGATTGGTGGAGTGCTGCAGAGATGGTTGTCCTTCTGGAAGGTTCTCCCATCTCCACAGAGGAACTATGGAGCTGTGTCGGTTACCTCCCTGACCAAGGCCCATCTTCCTCAACTGCTCAGTTTGGCTGGGCAGCCAGCTCTAGGAGTCTGAGTGGTTCCAAACTTCTTCCATTTAAGAATCATGGGGGGGGTCACGTGACCCTTGGACGAGATGGCCGCATGAACTAAGAGCTCCGCACAAGCCGTTTCCAATTCCTAATCTTACCTCCACTCCAAGTTCAAACTCATATAGCTTTAGTAAGAAAAAGTCATGGCGGCTACAAAAGGCGACACTACAGGTGATATTTTTACCCAGACTCGAGTATTAGCGACGGAAAAAGCCTCCAAGAAGAAGCTAGCTTCAGAAAAAACTAGCGCCATTAGCCAGGAGCAAGAGAACCCGCTCCCCCAAGAGGCACAACGAATGCCAACCTCGCACTCTGTCGAAGACATCCTTTCTGAGTTGAGATCCCAACGTACAGAACTAAACACTAAATTAGATGCCATTAACTCTCAGCTCAGTGCGATAGGGGGCAAGGTGACAATCCTGGAAACCGCTTTGCCTGACATCAACAACAAGATAACCATAAACGCGGGGGCGCCTGGACGAGGCAGAGGGGCGAATCCTATCCATGGAAAACTTATTGACAGATGCCATGGAAACAATAGCATATTCTAAAAAGAAAATCGAGCATCTGGAAGAGAAAACAGAGGACATGGAAAACAGGGGGCGAAGGAATAATTGTGTTCTATTCAATCTGGGCGAAAAAGAAGAGGGAAACATGCCACTGATCCGCTACCTGCAAGACAAACTTCCCGAGTGGCTCCACATGTCCACCAACAGGCCCATAGAACTCGAGAGAGCTCACCGAGCACTGAGGCCCCCACCAGCAGCCAGACAACCACCGCGCCCAATCACCATACGTTTCCCGAGATTCACCGACAAGGAACGAGTCCTACAGGCGGCGAAAAACAACACCATCACAGTGGGAAACGCCAAACTCGCTTTACACCAGGACCTGTCAGCTGGAATACGCCGAAAGCGCCGAGAATTTGACGAAGTGAAGAAATACTCCATTGACCGAGGCATCTTCAGGGGATTCAAATACCCAAACGAGCTCAGGATTCTTCACCAAGGAGCCTTGCGACACTTCAAAACTCCCGAAGAGGCAAAACGTTTTTTGAAAGACAATCCTGGCCAATGAGAAACAGACCAATGACTAAATGCAATTAATGCCATTACTAAAGGAGGTAAGACGACATATAGCCGATATCCAGAGACCCACCCCCTAAATGTCATTATAGCCGTCCAATTTATATTTATTTTCCTTTAACTGAGAGGGATGGGCTGTATAGCCTAACCTAGGCCTACTAATGTTTCAGTCTACTTTTATTTCCCTGTTTTTTTGTTGTTGTTGCTATTATTACTTGGGGTTCCCTATGTCCCTTGGGGGAGGTATATGTAGGCTGGGCTATTGATTTTATTTTTCTCCCCTCTTTTACTGTGGTCTGGACGAGGGCAACTGTGTTATTTACTCAACGCGGGGTGGAGAGGATGAGGCATTTCTTTGGTGGGGAGAGGGAGACGTTGTGCGTTGCTAACTGTTCCCGGTTTTTGTTTTATTCGGAACACAGATTTGAGACTGAGCGGGGGGGTAATAGATCCAACGGGATGTGTCGAGTTGTTTGGGAACTCGGCTGGGGGGTTCAGAGATTATTATTTTATGTACACCATTTATTTTCCTTTTATGTGAACGCAGCTGTAATTACTATCCACTTTTACCCAGCGATGACTTGCACTAAAGTTCGATTACTGCTCGATGACGATGACTAGTACCTTAAATCTATTGACATGGAACTGCCATGGTCTAGGGCATGCAATAAAACGAAAAAAAGATACTATGTGCTCTAAAAAAGGAAAAAGCAGACATTGCGCTATTACAAGAGACACACCTCTGTGATGCTGAACATGCCAAACTCCGCAGAGCTTGGGTGGGACAGGTGTATTTCTCATCTTTCAAATCAAACAGTAGAGGCACAGCCATACTTATCCATAAAAATGTTCCATTCATAATTGACAAAAACATATCTGATCCGGAGGGGATTTATTTTGATAACTGGGTCACTATATGGTCAACCAATTACTATATTAAACATATACGCCCCTAACACAGATACTCCTGCCTTCATGTCAAAAATTATAACCCTGTTCAATGAGCATTGTGTCTCCTTTGGCGTGGTGGCCGGAGATTTTAATTGTACCCTTAACTCAACCCTAGACAAATCATCTCAAGTCCCCACCACAAATCCTAGATCTGCAAAGATGTTGAACTCTCTTACTAAAGAGATGGGACTGATAGATATCTGGAGAGAGACTAATAGCTCATCTATGGACTATACATACTACTCTAATGTCCATAACACCTACTCCCGTATAGATTACATTTGTATCCCAAAGAGTTTCATAAATTCAGCCACTTGTACAATCGGACCCATAGCACTTTCAGATCACGCCTTTGTCCACCTCCGCTTTGACCTCTGCAAAAACATCCCGAGGTCAAAGAGCTGGAAATTCAACACCTCCATGCTATCAAATGAAGCGTTCCATACATTGGTAACTACATGGATAGACAACTACACACAAGACAATAAAGATTCTCCTGTTTCTCCGGCCACAATGTGGGACGCTGCTAAAGCCACACTAAGAGGTCATATAATTGCATATGCTTCCTCTAAGAAAAAAGCAATGGAAGCACACAGGCTAGATCTTGAGAGGGAGCTGGAATGCTGTGAAAAAATATATAAACAATCCCTAGACAGCACCTCCTGGAGTCATCTTAAAGCAGCCAAAGCCAAACTGAATTTGGACTACACTCGGGAGATAAAAAAAAAAGTTTTCTTTACTAAACAGAAATACCATGATTATAGCAATAGGCCCAGTAGATTGCTTGCTTACCAATTAAAAAAGGAGCAGTCAGAGCGTACAATCATGGCTATCCGAACAGCAGAGGACGAGGTCACATATGACCCAAAAAAGATCAATTTAACTTTTCATGATTTTTACTGCAAACTATATACCTCTGAGAGAAAACACACAGAGGCAGAACTCCACTCTTTCCTAGAGGGAATCTCGCTACCTAAACTATCAGAGACCGACCAAGAAGATCTCAACTCCCCCTTCACTCCTGAGGAGATCCTGGAGGCAATTACCTCCATGCCACCTAATAAGTCCCCAGGCCCAGATGGATTCCCCAAAGAGTTCTACAAAGCTTTTTGGCCCCAGCTCAGCCCTATCTTCATGCCAATGCTGGAGGATTTTTGCAAAAACGGAGTTCTCCCAGACTCAATGCACACAGCTCGCATTACAGTGTTGCTAAAAAAAGACAAGGACCCACTATCCTGCTCGTCCTTCCGGCCCATAAGCTTGTTGGATTTAGACTATAAAATAATTACCAAATTGCTCGCCAAAAGACTAAACACTCTTCTTCCCAAAATAATAAAAGCGGACCAAACTGGATTTATTAGAGACAGATACTCTTCTGATAACATTCGCCGTCTTTTTGATATTATTGATCAAGTAAACGCACAGAAGACCCCTGTCCTGCTGGCTTCACTGGATGCTGAGAAGGCGTTTGACAGGATGGAGTGGAGCTTTCTGTTTTCAGTCTTAGAAAAGTTCAATATGGGCCCAAATTGTATTAAATGGATCAAATCACTATACTCTCATCCAAATGCCATGGTGACTACTAATGGACTGAACTCAGACTCCCTCTGGAACGGGGCACAAGACAAGGGTGCTCGCTGTCCCCGCTGCTCTACTTGTTGGGGGCGGAGCCGCTGGCAGAGCTGATAAGGAGCAATCCAAGTATTATGGGTGTTTCTGCAGGCGGCCTGCAGCACAAGATTTCGCTTTACGCGGATGATGTCTTGCTCTACATATCCAACCCTGAGAAATCCCTCCCTCTCATTTTAGACACAATTGCCCAGTATGGCAAGTTTTCAGGTTATAAGATCAATTTTAACAAATCCACTGTCTGCCCTCTCAATATTACACTCACCAGCTCTATGAAGACACTTTGTCCTTTCCAAGGAGGTTTAGAACTCAGTTGAAAGAAGTTGAAACCCTTCTTGTCACAGCACAATCCATTAACCTCTTAAGTCGACCCTCTACTTTTTCAAACATTCTGTTAAAAATCGCGCAACATTTCAGCGCCCTGCTACTCATGCCAGGAATATAGTATATGCATATGATTAGTATGTGTGGATAGAAAACACTCAGACGTTTATAAAACTGGTTAAATCACGGCTGTGACTATAACAGAACGTGCGTTTCATCGAAAAGTGCAGGAAAATCTGATCACTGAAAATGGAAAAATATATCCATGCGCCACTTCAACCAATTGATAAAGGTGAACCACATTTAATGGGGCCGAGCTTGCAATACCTACAGCTTCCACACGATGTCAGTCTTGTCATTTGTCTACCTTTTGTTTCTTGGTCAAAAAGACGCAAGGCAACGCCTTTCTTCCGGTCTCCGACCGGATATTTTGGTTGAGATTTACCCGGACATTATTTTCAGACGTACAGCTATAGAATTTACATCGCCTCGTGATCAATTTGATCGCTTATTAACGTTTACTAATACCTAAAGTTGCATTACAAAAGTATTTCGAAGTGTTTTGTGAAAGTTTATCGTCGACTTTTTTAATTTAAAAAAATTACGTCGCATTATAAAACGATGTTTTTTTCCTTGATTACAGTCTTCATAGATTGATATCTAGGCTATATATGGACCGATTTAAACGGAAAAAAGACCCAATAGTGATGTTTATGGGACATCTAGGAGTGCCAACAAAGAAGATGGTCAAAGGTAATGAATGTTTTATATTTTATTGGTGCGTTTAGTGTAGCGCCGACTATGCTAATTATTTTGTTTACGTCCCCTGTGGGTCTTTTGGGGTGTTACATGCTATCAGATAATAGCTTCTCATGCTTTCGCCGAAAAGCATTTTAAAAATCTGACTTGTTGCCTGGATTCACAACGAGTGTAGCTTTAATTCACTACCCTGCATGTGTATTTTAATGAACGTTTGAGTTTTAACTAGTACTATTAGCATTTAGCGTAGCGCATTTGCATTTCCAGATGTCTAGATGGGACGCCTGCGTGTCAGGTAGGAGCAAGAGGTTAAAGGCAAAATATCTAACATCTATAGACTCCTTTCTGAGAAAGGAAGCTCCTCCTTTACTCCTTTGAAAATAATCTGGGAAAAGGACCTTGGTCTGACTATCAGTGATGAGTTATGGGTGGAGGTTTGCGACAGGGTATACTGCTCCTCTACCAGTGTAAAAATGAAAGAATCGAATTACACATTTTTGTACAAATTTTATTATACTCCTTTGAGACTCCATAGAATGAAAACAGATATGTCTCCGAACTGTAAAAGATGTACCTCTGAAAGTGGAACCTATATGAATGTATTTTGGAGCTGTAGAGAGATTGCCAGATTCTGGCAATCTATACATACTGCTGCACAGAAAATACTAGAGGTACAGTTTGATATGACCCCGTGTATCTATCTTCTTAATGCCCAGCAGGACTTGGTTCTTGATCCTGACAGAGAAAATTTGCTTATGACTATTACATACTTTGCTAAGAAATGTATTATTCTATTGTGGGCCTCTAATACCCCTCCTACATTTAAAATGTGGATTGACCAGATTGTTGACTTTCTTCCTCTTGAAAAGCTCACTTATGACCTCCACAAGAGACAGCCCAAGTTTGATAGACTCTGGTCTCCACTATTCAACTATATTTCAAACTGGACAGAGTGAACGGGGTGACTAGGGAAATGCGCAGATACATGTTGTGTAAGGTACTGTAAAACCTAAAAACGAATTATTGGCCCGTCGTCTCAGCGAATGCTTGAAATAGCTGATGAGAACCTTGATAGTGCTGCTGCAAGTGTTATATGTTTTTGTGGGTTTTTATTTTAATTTAGTTTTTGAGTACATGTGCGTATGTGTGTGTATATATATATATATGTATGTATGTATGTATGTATGTATGTATGTATGTATATATATATATGCACCAAGGAAAATGAATAGATTAAGAAAAATAAATGCTTTTATTTGACTTTATCATTCATTTTAATTGTATTTTTATTTTTTCAAATGTATTATTATTTTTTGACTATTTTTTTAAAGCTTGTCACATCTGTGAATGTGGAATGTGTTCTGTTGGTTGATTGAAAAACAAGAAAACTTAATAAAACTTTAAATTGAAAAAAAAAAAAAAAAAAAGAATGATGGAGGCCACTGTTCTTGGGGACCTAAATGTTTTGGTACCCTTCCCCAGATCTGTGCCTCAACACAATCCTGTCTTTACGGACAATTCCTTTGACCTCATGGCTTGGTTTTTGCTTTGACATGCACTGTCAACTGTGGGACCTTATATAGAAAGGTGTGTGCCTTTCCAAATCATGTCCAATCAAACTCCGATCAAGTCGTAGAAACATCAAGGATGAGCAATGGAAATAGGATGCACCTAAGCTCTATTTCAAGTCCCATAGCAAAGGGTCTGAAAACTTCTGTAAATAAGGGTTTGTCATTATTTATTTATTTTATTTTACCTTTATTTAACTAGGCAAGTCAGTTAAGAACAAATTCTTATTTTCAATGACGGCCTAGGAACACTGTTCAGGGGCAGAACGACAGATTTGTACCTTGTCCGCTCGGGGGTTTGAACTCGCAACCTTCCGGTTACTAGTCTAACGCTCTAACCACTAGGCTACCCTGCCGCCCCATTATGGGGTATTGTGTGAAGATTGATGAGGAATTTTTATTTATTTAATCCATTTTAGAATACGGCTGTAACGTAACGAAATGTGGAAAAAGAGAAGTGGTCCGACTACCTTCCGTATGCACTGTAAGGCAAAAAAAGTATTTAGTCAGCCACCAATTGTGCAAGTTCTCCCACTTAAAAAGATGAGAGGCCTGTAATTTTCATCATAGGTACACTTCAACTATGACAGACAAAATGAGAAGAGAAAAATCCAGAAAATCACATTGTAAGATTTTTAATGAATTATTTGCAAATTATGGTGGAAAATAAGTATTTGGTCAATAACAAAAGTTTCTCAATACTTTGTTATATACCCTTTTGTTGGCAATGACAGAGGTCAAACGTTTTCTGTAAGTCTTCACAAGGTTTCCACACACTGTTGCTGGTATTTTGGCCCATTCCTCCATGCAGATCTCCTCTAGATCAGTGATGTTTTGGGGCTGTTGCTGGGCAACACGGACTTTCAACTCCCTCCAAAGATTTTCTATGGGGTTGAGATCTGGAGACTGGCTAGGCCACTCCAGGACCTTGAAATGCTTCTTACGAAGCCACTCCGTTGCCTGGGCGGTGTGTTTGGGATCATTGTCATGCTGAAAGACCCAGCTACGTTTCATCTTCAATGCCCTTGCTGATGGAAGGAGGTTTTCACTCAAAATCTCACGATACATGGCCCCATTCATTCTTTCCTTTACACGGATCAGTCGTCCTGGTCCCTTTGCAGAAAAACAGCCCCAAAGCATGTTTCCACCCCCATGCTTCACAGTAGGTATGGTGTTCTTTGGATGCAACTCAGCATTCTTTGTCCTCCAAACACGACGAGTTGAGTTTTTACCAAAAAGTTATATTTTGGTTTCATCTGACCATATGACATTCTCCCAATCTTCTTCTGGATCATCCAAATGCTCTCTAGCAAACTTCAGACGGGCCTGGACATGTATTGGCTTAAGCAGGGGGACATGTCTGGCACTGCAGGATTTGAGTCCCTGGCGGCGTAGTGTGTTACTGATGGTAGGCTTTGTTACTTTGGTCCCAGCTCTCTGCAGGTCATTCACTAGGTCCCCCCGTGTGGTTCTGGGATTTTTGCTCACCGTTCTTGTGATCATTTTGACCCCACAGGGTGAGATCTTGCGTGGAGTCCCAGATCAAGGGAGATTATCAGTGGTCTTGTATATCTTCCATTTCCTAATAATTGCTCCCACAGTTGATTTCTTCAAACCAAGCTGCTTACCTTTTGCAGATTCAGTCTTCCCAGCCTGGTGCAGTTCTACAATTTTGTTTCTGGTGTCCTTTGACAGCTCTTTGGTCTTGACCATAGTGGAGTTTGGAGTGTGACTGTTTGAAGTTGTGGACAGGTGTCTTTTATACTGATAACAAGTTCAAACAGGTGCCATTAATACAGGTAACGAGTGGAGGACAAAGGAGCCTCTTAAAGAAGAAGTTACAGGTTTGTGAGAGCCAGAAATCTTGCTTGTTTGTAGGTGACCAAATACTTATTTTCCACCATAATTTGCAAATAAATTAATTAAAAATCCTACAAATGTGATTTTCTGGATTTTCTTTCTCATTTTGTCTGTCATAGTTGAAGTGTACCTATGATGAAAATTACAGGCCTCATCTTTTTAAGTGGGAGAACTTGCACAATTGGTGTCTGACAAAATACTTTTTTGCCCCACTGTATGTATGCATGTATGTGTGTATGTGTGTATGTGTGTGTGTGTGTAAGTGATTGAGCATAAGGTGTTAATTGTGTGGCAAGGCCAAACCCAGATTCTAACACACAGATACACTCTCACACTCCCAGTAAAGGGTAACACACTTCACACACCCACCCAGTGAAGGGAAATTTAAAACTTGTCTCATCCTCTTACATTCTTCCTTTTTTTCTCTCAGCCCATTGCCCTCTTTGTAGATCAAATTTCAAAGCACCGAGTCCTCCAATCGCCTCTCCCTCCCTCTCTCGTACTTCTCCCATCCCTCCTCCTCCCCCCACACTAGAAATCTCTCTCACCCGCTTCTCTCTAACCTCTCACTATCACTCTCCCTCTCACCTCTCCCTTTCTCTCTCACCTCTCCCTTTCTCTCTCACCTCTCACTATCAATCTCTCCCTTTCTCTCTCACCTCTCACTATCAATCTCTCCCTTTCCCTCTCACTATCAATCTCTCCCTTTCTCTCTCACTATCAATCCCTCACTCGTTTGTTACTCTCACCCTCTCTCACGCTGTTGCAGTTCCTGTTGCTGTTTTCACTTCTCTCACTGTGGCTCGTGGGAACCTGAGTCCTGCACTGCTGTGTCTGTCTAGGGCTGGGGCTAGACAGGCAGCTAGGCAGGGCAAGCAGATGCGTTTCTAGGGCTGGGGCTAGACAGGCAGGGCAAGCAGATGCGTCTGTCTAGGGCTGGGGCTAGACAGGCAGCTAGGCAGGGCAAGCAGATGTGTCTGTCTAGGGCTGGGGCTAGACAGGCAGCTAGGCAGGGCAAGCAGATGCCTCTGTCTAGGGCTGGGGCTAGACAGGCAGCTAGGCAGGGCAAGCAGATGCGTCTGTCTAGGGCTGGGGCTAGACAGGCAGCTAGGCAGGGCAAGCAGATGTGTCTGTCTAGGGCTGGGGCTAGACAGGCAGCTAGGCAGGGCAAGCAGATGTGTCTGTCTAGGGCTGGGGCTAGACAGGCAGCTAGGCAGGGCAAGCAGATGTGTCTGTCTAGGGCTGGGGCTAGACAGGCAGCTAGGCAGGGCAAGCAGATGTGTCTGTCTAGGGCTGGGGCTAGACAGGCAGCTAGGCAGGGCAAGCAGATGCGTCTGTCTAGGGCTGGGGCTAGACAGGCAGCTAGGCAGGGCAAGCAGATGTGTCTGTCTAGGGCTGGGGCTAGACAGGCAGCTAGGCAGGGCAAGCAGATGTGTCTGTCTAGGGCTGGGGCTAGACAGGCAGCTAGGCAGGGCAAGCAGATGCGTCTGTCTAGGGCTGGGGCTAGACAGGCAGCTAGGCAGGGCAAGCAGATGTCTATCTCATTTATTTATTTATTTTAAAGTCCGGGGCAAACATCTGATGCATTTGATGGAAAATATAGATTGGGAAGGGTACAGCAGGGTCAGAGTTCTGCGTCCCAAAAGGCACCTTTTATTCCCTAGATCAGGCGTAGGCAACTCTGGTCCTCGAGGGTCTGATTGATGTCTTACTTCTTCTCCTTCCCTAGCAAACACAGCTGATTAATCGAATTGCATTCTAAACTGAAGATCATGATTAGGTGATGATTGGAGTCAGGTGTGTTAGCTGGGGCAAAACTGTGACACCAATCAGGCCCTGGAGGACTGGAATTGCCCACCCTCGTCCTAGATATAGATTGGGATGGGTACGGTAGAGTCAGAGTTCTGCGTCCCAAAACGCACCTTCGTGCACTACGGCTCTGGTCAAAAGTAGTCCACTATAAAGCGAGAGTCCACCACTCCCTCACCACCACTACCACCAGTGGAGGCTGCTGAGGGGAGGACTGCTTATAATAATGTCTGGAGTGGAATCAGTGGAATGGTATCAAACACGTGGTTTGATGCCATTCCATTTACTCTGTTCCAGACATTATAATAAGCCGTCCTCCACTGGTGGTAGTCGTGGTGAGGGAGTGGTGGGCTGTGAACCTAACTCTATCCACCTATCCCCTTCATGGAATTCAGAGAGCGGAAGGAGTTCAGAGATTAAAATGATATGGGCACGTCAAGGGTCAATTCTACAGAGATCTAAAAGGATAAATAAGGTCAGCAGAACAGAAGTGAAACCTCCTTGGTATATAAGAATCACCACACACACACAGTTGAATCTCTCATGCGTCCACAATAATATGAATAAATTCATAATTCACTACTTAGTTATCAGTAAAGTTAATGGTAAACCAACTGTAGTAATATGATGCGAGGCGTTTACATTAACGACATTGGAGTAGACCGTTGGGCACTAAATGGACTGTTCGTCTCAGGCGATAAGATATAAAAACACATTGTGATATTTGACAGCTAGAGTGACGGTAGTGCAGTGCTCCGTGACTTATTTGCTCAACCTTCGGTCTGGAATGGACTCTGTCGTTCTGTTACTGTAGGAATCCCAGATGATTTCTATGAGTAACCCACCAGCCCTTCCTGAGAGCCTTGGTTATATTGTTGAGGTCTGGCCAGGTGTAGCTCAGTAGGTAGAGCGTGGCGTTTGTAATGCCAGGGTTGTGGGTTCGATACCCACGGGGGACCAGTATGAACTCACTACTGTTAGCCGCTCTGGATTAGAGTGTCTACTAAAAAATACATGTCTGGCTATACAGAGACCAAAGGCTGGCAGACTGACACAATTATCTGATCTAAGCACATGCTGAGATCATCTCAGAAACTACTGTTACAGAGAGCTAGTCTACCCCTTTCTCCCAGTTGTTAGAGTGGTCGTTTCACTAAATACTGTTGTGTCATTTGGATGAAAGTCCTGCTGAAGAGAGTCAGAGTTGGGAATTATCGCTGGGTTTGTAAAGACTGTGGTAGAAAGGTCAGCTTTTAGAGAAGCAAAATGGAATCCAATCTCACATTTGCACACACAACTTCAAAACAGTCAAAGACAAGTGAGTGGAGAGGAGAGATAGACAGAAAAAGAGCAAGAGAGAGAGAGAAAGAGAGAAAAAGAGAGAAAGAGAGAGAAAAAGGGGATTATAAATGACATGGTCTTTTCTCAGGCTGTGGTCAGGCTGTGTATCAATGGGCCACACAGGGGGTATAGAGGAGGTCCACGACCAGGAATGACCTCTAGTGCCTCCCAGAGAGAGAGGCTTTCAGGGGGAACAGAAAGGGGGAGGGGTCTGAGTTGAAGCTGGTCAAGAAAGACACCCATCCACTGTGTGTGTGTCCGTGCGTGCTCGTGTGTGAGGGTGAGTGTGTGTACGTGGGAGTTGAGGCCTGATCAAGAGAAAGACACCCATCCACTGTGTGTGTGTCCGTGTGTGCTCGTGTGTGAGGGTGAGTGTGTGTCCGTGGGAGTTGAGGCCTGGTCAAGAGAAAGACACCCACCACAAAGCGAATCAAAAGACTTTACAATCAGATAACAAAGGGGTTAACATCCCCTGGGTGGGCTTTCAACACACCCCCAGCCCCAGGGGTGCCTACGAGAGCTCAGACACGCACCCTTCCTTCCCTCTGCCCCGTCGTATCACACATGCCTTCACATGACTTAACCTACCCTTTCCCTTCACTGTTTCACCACTGACTATATAGAAGTGGTTTGTCAATGGCCTACGTTACACAACAAACTGGAGTTTAAGGGTGTATTTATTTCAGTCTATTGTATCTTTTGATCAGAACAAGAAAGCTGCACACTTGCCTTCATTTAAGACAGTGGTTTTGTGTAGCAGCTTTTCATGAGTCTTCAGCAGCAATCTAACATATTTCAGACCACAAACCAACTCTTAAACTAAACTAAGGTCCTTTCGCTTCCACAGATACTGTATGGGTTAGAAAAAGCAGTGTGGTCAGAGACAGAACCATTTGAGGCAAACTGCCTTGGACAAATGGTGGCTGGAGGCATAGAGGAGGGAGATACTTGTCCAGTAGTCAGTCAGTCAGTCACGAGTTACGACGTTACGGGAGGTTAAAGACAAGGACACATTTGGGAAGGAGACAACACCTAGGAGGACAGAACACCCAGGTCTGGTCTAAAATATGTCCTGTAGGTCTGACTGGCTGGTTGTTGTGTTTTTACACATTTGCAAACATTTCTAAAACCTGTTTTTGCTTTGCCATTATGGGGTATTGTGAGTAGATTGAGGGAGAAAAACAAAACAATTTAATCCATTTTAGAATAAGGCTGTAACAAGACCAAAATGTGGAAAAAGTCAAGGGGTCAAAATATTTTTCCGGTGGCACTGTAATAAGAAGCATATCTTATTTTCCAACACTAGTAGAAAACATCAAAACATTATAGGTCTGGCCCAATAGAACATGAAGAGATGGACTTCTGTAGTTATGAGAGTACAAATATCCCTTTACACTTGTGTGTATAAGGTAGTCGTTTTGGAATTGTTAGATTACTTGTTGGTTATTACTGCATTGTCGGAACTAGAAGCACAAGCATTTCGCTACACTCGCATTAACATCTGCTAACCATGTGTATGTGACAAATAAAATTGGATTTGATTTGAAATAAACTAATTAACAGACGACTTGAAGGGATTATGCTATTAATGAATCATGTCTGAACATTATTTTCTGGTATTTTCTACCACCTCTACCTTTTCTATTTCATCCTCTCTCGGGCCCTCTCTTTCAAATCTCTTTTTTCCTCTCAGTCCGCATATTTCACTTTCTATCAATCTCGTTTATCCTCTGTCTACATATTTCACTTTCTCTCTATCAATCTCGTTTATCCTCTTTCTGCATATTTTCACCTTCCTCTGCTTTACATCCATTCTACTCAGTTTCTCCCATCCTCCTCCCCCATCCTCCTCAGTCTCCCTACGCCTCCTCTCTGCCCTCCTCCTCCTCCTCCTCCTCCTCCTCTGTGGCTGACCCCTCTCTCTGCTCAGTCTGTCTGTCTGTCTGTCTGTCTTGTCGGTTCCCAGCAGTCGCCTCCTGTTTACAGCACACAGTAAAGATCCCATTGTTCCAGTGATATTACCACAGTAGGCACTTCAAACATGATGATTTACAGGAAACTGGTCTCCAGCGCCGTTCTACCCGTCTGCTACTTCCTGACACACTCAATTCCTTTCCACCATTCCAGGACATGACATGTGTCTTAGAGATACTGTATAGTACTGGACATCCTCTTGGACAAATGACTGACAAATAACTCTGTTAACACGTCATAACTGTATTTCTGTTTATCATTCACAGCAAATACATTAAAGAAAACCACCACGAGCTGGCTTATTCTGTACACATCACCCTAGCAACCAAAATGTTTCTGTTGTTTATGTTCATAAGAGTTCCACACCCTTGTTCAACAGTAATACATTATTCTTTAGGTATAACACTTAAAGAATAATGTATTATACCTAAAGAATAATGTAAACAAGTCTATGATGACATAATGCACAACCACAGTCACATGATGTTATGAACAGGAAGTGACCTAGAAATAAGATGTGTGTTTACATTTACATTTAAGTCATTTAGCAGACGCTCTTATCCAGAGCGACTTACAGATTGTGTTCTATCTAATTATTTCATTATGTAGATTGTCATCTTCAAAGTGAGACAGAAATGATGAAACCGTCCATGTGAAAATGAATGTAAGTGAACACACACACATATATGCACGTAGCAGGGTTTCCACAGCTGGTTATTGCCAGCTTTTATCCCCCCCCCCCAAAATGAAAAGCCAATAAATAAAATTGTTGATGGGTCAAACTGTCCAGGAGAAGGAAAAAAAGGGTTAAATAATGCTTTATATTCATTGATGGAAATAACAGTCAATATGCTCCAACTTCAAAGTCAAATATATGATTATCAATTAGCCAATATCCAGCAACTCCACACAGCCATTGAAGGGTAGTGGGACAACATTCCACACGCCACAATCAACAGCCTGATCAACTCTATGCGAAGGAGATTTGTGGAACTGCATGAGGCAAATGGATATCAGACCAGATACTGACTGGTTTTCTGATCCACACCCCTACCTTGTGACCAACAGATGCATCTCTGTATTCACAGTCTTGTGAAATTCATAGATTAGGGGCAGCAGGTAGCCTAGTGGGCCGCGTGTCGGACCAGTAACCAAAATGTTGCGAGATCGAATCCCCGAGCTGACAAGGTAAAGATCTGTCATTCTGCCCTTGAACAAGCCAGTTATTGTAAAGGCCGTCACTGTAAATAAGAATTTGTTCTTAACTGACTTGCCTAGTTAAAATAAATAATACATTTTAAAAATGAAGGCCTAATGATTTTATTTCAATTGACTGATTTCTTGTACGAATTGTAACTCAATAAAATCTTAGAAATTGTTGCATGTTGCGTTTCTATTTTGTTCGGCGTAGTTTAGATGTAGATTCAATGGGCCATCAGCTGTGTAGGTTGACTAGCAGAGAATAAGGGGCAAATTCTTACAAACTGTTTATAAACACAAATTCTGTTAGGGATGTTAAGATTCTAACAACGACAGTGTTCTTTATAGACTTATTTGGCTAAAGTCCAGGACAGGGTGGACATTACTTTCAAAATGGCAGAGTAACTTAAAAAGTAAATACCTGGTAAATGCAAATCTTGCCGGACACTTTGTCCAGTGCCAAACTGGACATAACAGACATAACAGAAACCATGGCACACACACACAAGTACAAACGATCACACCCACACACACTGTTGACCGACCTGACAGCGGCTGAATATGTCCGACTGGGTTGGCTGGACGTTGAAGTGTTTCAGGACTCGTACTGCCTGGTCCCGGGCTTTCTCTGAGCAGTCCAGCGCAATGCAGCGACCCTCTCCCACCTGGGACTTCAGCTAGACACACAAACACACACGGAACATCTCCTGACTCCGCATATACAAACTGTATTGTCAGAACCCTGCTCAAAAACATACGTGAGACACACACTCTATAACATGCAGTTCATATTTACCGTCTGGTACGGCTGACCACAGGTGAGTATGACTCGTCCATCTTCTCGGGCTAACTGAGGAACAGAAGAAAATATAGAGAGTTAGCGTCATCATCTGAGCCGGTTTCTGCCTCAGTGTGTCTGTCCTACTGTCTATCCTACCTGTGCAGCCACCCTATGGTCATCCGTATTCTCCAGCAGTACCACGTCGACCCCCAGACAGCGCAGGTAGCGCCCCAGACCCTGTAGCATGTTGTCACACACCACACGCAGTTGTTGAGGAGCCATGCGTGGGGGCAGTGGACTCTGACTGTCCTCCCCAAGCTGGGGGCTTTTCTCTGGGCCTAGGGTTGGGGTTGGGGCTGGGTCTGACTCCTGGTGTGCCTGATATTAGAGAGAAAGCTTTAAACATCGGTTGTGTTCAGTAGAGAGAAATGTTTTGAAATGGGGAGATACTTCCTGACCTTTTATAGGGAGTAACACACTTGGAATTCAAGTTTCATGATGTAAAAAAAAAAAAATGTAGCCATGACAACCCTGGCTAACCCTTAACCAAACAAAACAACAGTGGTGTCAATGTGAAGAAGTTGTAGTTAGCCTCTGACCCCTCGGCGCCGGGCCTGCTTCTTCTTCTCCTCTTTCCGCTTCTTCTCCTCTTTACTCTTCTCAGTCTGAAGTGAGGAGATGGAGCACAAGTCCTGTGGCAGCCCAAAGCTTGCTGGGTCACGAGAGAGCGCTGAGTAGACGTCCAATAAGCAGTATGCATCGACAGCTAGAGAGGTGATGGTGAGAGGAGGGATAGATGAGAGAGAGGAGTGTGTGAGAGAGACGAGAGAGAGGATTGTGTGAGAGAGAGAGACGAGAGAGAGGAAGGTGAGAGAGCGAGAGATAGAGAGGAAGGTGAGAGAGCGAGAGATAGAGAGGAGGTTTAGAGAGAAGCGAGAGAGAGGAGATTGACGTGAGAAGACATGAGAGAAAAACACTGGAAAAAATAAAAGATGGAGATGAGAGCCATAAAGATAAGACCGAAGATCAAAAGAGAGAGATAGTATCGTCTGTCCCTTTATCTCTTCAGAGACAGACAGCGTTTAAAATGTCTACACTAGAATACTACTGAAGTATGAGGACATATATTTGGCATGCATTCTAAGAAGTAGCTATGAAATGAAGTATGGACATTGGAACGAGGCTCCAGTTCAGTTCCCTAAATTGGCCTTTGCAGGAATGAGAGAGAGCGGCGAGCAAGAGAGAGCGACGAGCGAGAGAGAGTGGCGAGCGAGAGAGAAAGGAGAACTAGGAGAGACAAAGAGCGTGAGAGATATGTCTGGCATTCTGGAGCACAGTGAGAATGGTAAAGAAGATGACAACAGGCTGATCACAGTTGGTATGTGTGTGTGTGAACACCTCCGTAGCGGAGCTGGCTGGTCCGGAGCGGTCGTATCTCACAGTTGGTATGTGTGTGTGTGAACACCTCCGTAGCGGAGCTGGCTGGTCCGGAGCGGTCGTATCTCACAGTTGGTATGTGTGTGTGCGAACACCTCCGTAGCGGAGCTGGCTGGTCCGGAGCGGTCGTATCTCACAGTTGGTATGTGTGTGTGCCTGCATAGCAGTACTAGAATGTGTGTGTGGGTTTACCGGCGTAGCGTAGCTGACTCGTCCTCAGTGGTCGTCTCTCCCAGTTAGACAGCTGTTCCATCTTATCTAGGGGTTTCCCCAGGACCTGCTGGACCAGGAGACTGAGACCCTTCTCTGCTGGGCCCTCCCCAACCAGCACACCGCGAGGTCCCCCGCTACCACGACTGCTGGTGCTACGCTGCATCTAGGGATCATACAGCATACTGGTCACTTTCAGAACAGGGGAGGCCTATTTTCAATGCCGTAGTAACACAGCCTGTTTTTATATAATCTTATATTATAAACTGGATGGTTCGAGCCCTGAATGCTGATTGGCTGACAGCCGTGTATATCAGACCATATATATATATATATATATATATACATACCACAGGCATGACAAAACATTTATTTTTACTGCTCTAATTAAGTTACTAACCAGTGTATAATAGCAATAAGGCCCTTTGGGGGGGTTTGTGATATATGGCCAATATACCACAGCTAAGGGCTGTGTCCAGGCACTCAGCGTTGCGTCGTGCTTGAGAACAGCCCTTAGCCGTGGTTTTTTGGCTATATATCACACCCCCCCCAAGCATTATTGCTTAAATGTAGTTTTGTTGCTTTTTAACCTATATAGCCTACCATCTAAAAATACAAATCTATACCCCCAGAAGAACTTGATTGTAGTTATGACCGTGCCTCAAACTTGCAGCTAGATAGTGAAAATACTCAGATGTTCTTGGTCATGTTTGGTCAGATATACAGTATGTACATAACACTCTCTAGGGCCATCACGCTACAGGAGACCAGGTGGGTCTGAGGTGAAGTGTACTGTACCTGTTGGTGCACGTTCAGTAGATCTAACACTCCTTCCATCTTCAGAGGTTCCTCAGAGAACTGGGCCCATGTGGCCAGAAGACACTTCAGGTCCCCTGCCATCCCATAACCTGGACACAGACAGAGTAATATCACACCAGGGTTCAAATAGTATGTCATTGAGTCTGCCTGGATTATTCCATTGGTTCATTACATCATGTCAGACGAGCTCAATAAAGCGCATCTAAAGTGTTAGGACAATTACTTGAACATACAGTACCAGTCAAAAGATTGGACACACCTCCTCATTCCAGGGTTTTTCTCTATTTTTACTATTTTCTACATTGTAGAATAATAGTGAAGACATCAAAACTATGAAATAACACATATGGAATCATGTCATAACCAAGTTTGTTAAGTTTGTTAAACAAATCTAAATATATTTTAGATTCTTCAAATTAGCCACCCTTTGCCTTGATGACAGCTTTGCACACTCTTGGCATTCTCTCAACCAGCTTCACCTGGAATGCTTTTCAATTAGGTGTGCCTTGTTAAAAGTTAATTTGTGGAATTTCTTTCCTTCTTAATGCATTTGATCCAAATCAGTTGTGTTGTGACAAGTTAGGTTTGGGTATACAGAAGATAGCCCTATTTGGTAAAAGACCAAGTCCATATTGTGGCAAGAACAGCTCAAATAAGCAAAGAGAAACGACAGTCCATCATTACATTAAGACATGAAGGTCAGTCAATCCGGAAAATTTCAACTTTTAAAGTTTCTACAAGTGCAGTCACAAAAAAACATCAAGCACTATGATGAATCCCAACGCTCATGAGGACCGCCACAGGAAAGGAAGACCCAGAGTTACCTCGGCGCAGAGGATAAGTTCAATAGAGTTACCAGCCTTAGAAATTGCAGCCCAAATAAATGCTTCAGAGTTAAAATAACAAGCACATCTCAACATCAACTGTTCAGGAGGACACTGCGTGAATTTTATTTTACCTTTATTTAACCAGGCAAGTAAGTTAAGAACAAATTCTTATTTTCAATGATGGCCTGGGAACAGTGGGTTAACTGCCTGTTCAGGGGCAGAACGACAGATTTGTACCTTGTCAGCTCGGGGGTTTGAACTCGCAACCTTCCGGTTACTAGACCAACGCTCTAACCACTAGGCTACCCTGCCGCCCCAGGCCTTCAAGGTCAAATTGCTGCAAATAAACCACTACTAAAGGACACCAATAAGAAGAAGAGACTTGCTTGGGCCAAGAAACACGAGCAATGGACTGGTGGAAATCTGTCCTTTGGTCTGATGAGTCAAATTTGAGATTTTTGTTTCCAACTGTCGTGTCCTTGTGAGATGCAGAGTAGGTGAACGGATGATCTCCGCATGTGTGGTTCCCACTGTGAAACATGGAGGAGGTGCAAATGTCTGGGGGTGCTTTGCTGTTGACACTGTCAGTGATTTATTTAGAATTCAAGGCACACTTAGCCAGCATGGCTACCACAGCATCCTGCAGCGATACCTCATCCCATCTGGTTTGCGCTTAGTGGGACTATCATTTGTTTTTCCAACAGAACAATGACCCAAAACACACCTCCAGGCTGTGTAAGGGCTATTTGACCAAGGAGAGTGATGAGTGCTGCATCAGATGACCAGGCCTCCACAATCACCCGACCTCAACCCAATAGAGATGGTTTGGGATGAGTTGGACCGCAGAGGGAAGAAAAAGCAGCAAACAAGCATATGTGGGAACTCCATCAAGTCTGTTGGAAAAGCATTCCAGGTGAATTTTGTATTTATTGATGTATTGAAGCTGGGTGAGAGAATGCCAAGAGTGTGCAAAGCTGTCAAGGCAAAGGGTGGCTACTTGAATAATCTCAAATATAAAATATAAACTCAGCATTAAAAGAATACATTTTCACATCATATTTTATTACAGAGTTTAAAGCATTTTTCTCTATTAACTCTCAATCAACAGATAACCCCTCGCTCCTTTGGGAAACCTGTAAAGCGTACTCTCTTCTAACACAGGACGCTGAAAAGAAAATGAGATTTGTCAGGCAAAAGCTAAACCTCAGAACTGCCAAATGATGCACCCAAATTAATGGAGAACTTATTTTCTAAGATTGAGCTCCCTACTATCTCCGAAGAACAGAGGTCTCTCCTTAATGCCCCTATTACCGAGGAAGAGATAATGTTCGCAATTAAGAATTTGTCCCCAGGACCAGACGGATTTTGTAGTGAGTTCTATAAAGAGTTCCATGGCCTGATCCTTGAGCCATTGCGTGATATGTTTAACCACTCATTTTCAAATGACCAGCTCCCTCAAACGCTGAGAGAAGCCAATATATCACTTATTCTCAAAAAAGGGAAAATGTCCAGAGTTTTGTTCCTCGTACAGACCAATTTCCCTTCTGAATGTGAATAGAAAATTGCTTTCTAAAATTTTAGCCACAAGATTAGAGGACTCACTGCCACTAATTGTGAAAGGAGACCAAACTGGCTTCATTAAGGGCCGTAAGTTATGCAACAACGTCAGGCGGCTTCTTAATGTAATTCAAGCCTACCAACAAAGTGCTGTGGATGGTCTTGTGCTCTCCCTAGATGCTGAGAAAGCATTTGATCGTGTGGAGTTGTCTTACCTATTATTTGCTCTAAATACATTTGGTCTGGGGGACTTTATAAAATGGGTGAAAGTTTAATATGATGATCCTCAGGCTGCTGTCCTTACTAATGGGCTACGGTCAAATAGCTTCTCTATACACAGAGGTACCAGACAGGGCTGTCCTAACTAATGGGCTACGGTCAAATAGCTTCTCTATACACAGAGGTACCAGACAGGGCTGTCCTAACTAATGGACTACGGTCAAATAGCTTCTCTATACACAGAGGTACCAGACAGGGCTGTCCTTACTAATGGGCTACGGTCAAATAGCTTCTCTATACACAGAGGTACCAGACAGGGCTGTCCTAACTAATGGACTACGGTCAAATAGCTTCTCTATACACAGAGGTACCAGACAGGGCTGTCCTTACTAATGGGCTACGGTCAAATAGCTTCTCTATACACAGAGGTACCAGACAGGGCTGTCCTTACTAATGGGCTACGGTCAAATAGCTTCTCTATACACAGAGGTACCAGACAGGGCTGTCCTTACTAATGGGCTACGGTCAAATAGCTTCTCTATACACAGAGGTACCAGACAGGGCTGTCCTTACTAATGGGCTACGGTCAAATAGCTTCTCTATACACAGAGGTACCAGACAGGGCTGTCCTTACTAATGGGCTACGGTCAAATAGCTTCTCTATACACAGAGGTACCAGACAGGGCTGTCCTTACTAATGGGCTACGGTCAAATAGCTTCTCTATACACAGAGGTACCAGACAGGGCTGTCCTTACTAATGGGCTACGGTCAAATAGCTTCTCTATACACAGAGGTACCAGACAGGGCTGTCCTTACTAATGGGCTACGGTCAAATAGCTTCTCTATACACAGAGGTACCAGACAGGGCTGTCCTTACTAATGGGCTACGGTCAAATAGCTTCTCTATACACAGAGGTACCAGACAGGGCTGTCCTAACTAATGGACTACGGTCAAATAGCTTCTCTATACACAGAGGTACCAGACAGGGCTGTCCTTACTAATGGGCTACGGTCAAATAGCTTCTCTATACACAGAGGTACCAGACAGGGCTGTCCTAACTAATGGACTACGGTCAAATAGCTTCTCTATACACAGAGGTACCAGACAGGGCTGTCCTTACTAATGGGCTACGGTCAAATAGCTTCTCTATACACAGAGGTACCAGACAGGGCTGTCCTAACTAATGGGCTACGGTCAAATAGCTTCTCTATACACAGAGGTACCAGACAGGGCTGTCCTAACTAATGGACTACGGTCAAATAGCTTCTCTATACACAGAGGTACCAGACAGGGCTGTCCTTACTAATGGGCTACGGTCAAATAGCTTCTCTATACACAGAGGTACCAGACAGGGCTGTCCTTACTAATGGGCTACGGTCAAATAGCTTCTCTATACACAGAGGTACCAGACAGGGCTGTCCTTACTAATGGGCTACGGTCAAATAGCTTCTCTATACACAGAGGTACCAGACAGGGCTGTCCTTACTAATGGGCTACGGTCAAATAGCTTCTCTATACACAGAGGTACCAGACAGGGCTGTCCTTACTAATGGGCTACGGTCAAATAGCTTCTCTATACACAGAGGTACCAGACAGGGCTGTCCTTACTAATGGGCTACGGTCAAATAGCTTCTCTATACACAGAGGTACCAGACAG
Organism: Oncorhynchus nerka; assembly: GCF_034236695.1. NCBI lineage: Eukaryota > Metazoa > Chordata > Actinopteri > Salmoniformes > Salmonidae > Oncorhynchus > Oncorhynchus nerka. Next base: position 92,006,676 of record NC_088417.1, read on the forward strand.
GGCTGTCCTTACTAATGGGCTACGGTCAAATAGCTTCTCTATACACAGAGGTACCAGACAGGGCTGTCCTTACTAATGGGCTACGGTCAAATAGCTTCTCTATACACAGAGGTACCAGACAGGGCTGTCCTTACTAATGGGCTACGGTCAAATAGCTTCTCTATATACAGAGGTACCAGACAGGGCTGTCCTTACTAATGGGCTACGGTCAAATAGCTTCTCTATACACAGAGGTACCAGACAGGGCTGTCCTTACTAATGGGCTACGGTCAAATAGCTTCTCTATACACAGAGGTACCAGACAGGGCTGTCCTTACTAATGGGCTACGGTCAAATAGCTTCTCTATACACAGAGGTACCAGACAGGGCTGTCCTTACTAATGGGCTACGGTCAAATAGCTTCTCTATACACAGAGGTACCAGACAGGGCTGTCCTTACTAATGGACTACGGTCAAATAGCTTCTCTATACACAGAGGTACCAGACAGGGCTGTCCTAACTAATGGACTACGGTCAAATAGCTTCTCTATACACAGAGGTACCAGACAGGGCTGTCCTTACTAATGGGCTACGGTCAAATAGCTTCTCTATACACAGAGGTACCAGACAGGGCTGTCCTTACTAATGGGCTACGGTCAAATAGCTTCTCTATACACAGAGGTACCAGACAGGGCTGTCCTAACTAATGGGCTACGGTCAAATAGCTTCTCTATACACAGAGGTACCAGACAGGGCTGTCCTTACTAATGGGCTACGGTCAAATAGCTTCTCTATACACAGAGGTACCAGACAGGGCTGTCCTTACTAATGGGCTACGGTCAAATAGCTTCTCTATACACAGAGGTACCAGACAGGGCTGTCCTTACTAATGGGCTACGGTCAAATAGCTTCTCTATACACAGAGGTACCAGACAGGGCTGTCCTTACTAATGGGCTACGGTCAAATAGCTTCTCTATACACAGAGGTACCAGACAGGGCTGTCCTTACTAATGGGCTACGGTCAAATAGCTTCTCTATACACAGAGGTACCAGACAGGGCTGTCCTTACTAATGGGCTACGGTCAAATAGCTTCTCTATACACAGAGGTACCAGACAGGGCTGTCCTTACTAATGGGCTACGGTCAAATAGCTTCTCTATATACAGAGGTACCAGACAGGGCTGTCCTTACTAATGGGCTACGGTCAAATAGCTTCTCTATACACAGAGGTACCAGACAGGGCTGTCCTTACTAATGGGCTACGGTCAAATAGCTTCTCTATACACAGAGGTACCAGACAGGGCTGTCCTTACTAATGGGCTACGGTCAAATAGCTTCTCTATACACAGAGGTACCAGACAGGGCTGTCCTTACTAATGGGCTACGGTCAAATAGCTTCTCTATACACAGAGGTACCAGACAGGGCTGTCCTTACTAATGGACTACGGTCAAATAGCTTCTCTATACACAGAGGTACCAGACAGGGCTGTCCTAACTAATGGACTACGGTCAAATAGCTTCTCTATACACAGAGGTACCAGACAGGGCTGTCCTTACTAATGGGCTACGGTCAAATAGCTTCTCTATACACAGAGGTACCAGACAGGGCTGTCCTTACTAATGGGCTACGGTCAAATAGCTTCTCTATACACAGAGGTACCAGACAGGGCTGTCCTAACTAATGGGCTACGGTCAAATAGCTTCTCTATACACAGAGGTACCAGACAGGGCTGTCCTTACTAATGGGCTACGGTCAAATAGCTTCTCTATACACAGAGGTACCAGACAGGGCTGTCCTTACTAATGGGCTACGGTCAAATAGCTTCTCTATACACAGAGGTACCAGACAGGGCTGTCCTTACTAATGGGCTACGGTCAAATAGCTTCTCTATACACAGAGGTACCAGACAGGGCTGTCCTAACTAATGGGCTACGGTCAAATAGCTTCTCTATACACAGAGGTACCAGACAGGGCTGTCCTTACTAATGGGCTACGCTCAAATAGCTTCTCTATACACAGAGGTACCAGACAGGGCTGTCCTTACTAATGGGCTACGGTCAAATAGCTTCTCTATACACAGAGGTACCAGACAGGGCTGTCCTTACTAATGGGCTACGGTCAAATAGCTTCTCTATACACAGAGGTACCAGACAGGGCTGTCCTAACTAATGGGCTACGGTCAAATAGCTTCTCTATACACAGAGGTACCAGACAGGGCTGTCCTTACTAATGGACTACGGTCAAATAGCTTCTCTATACACAGAGGTACCAGACAGGGCTGTCCTAACTAATGGACTACGGTCAAATAGCTTCTCTATACACAGAGGTACCAGACAGGGCTGTCCTTACTAATGGGCTACGGTCAAATAGCTTCTCTATACACAGAGGTACCAGACAGGGCTGTCCTTACTAATGGGCTACGGTCAAATAGCTTCTCTATACACAGAGGTACCAGACAGGGCTGTCCTAACTAATGGGCTACGGTCAAATAGCTTCTCTATACACAGAGGTACCAGACAGGGCTGTCCTTACTAATGGGCTACGGTCAAATAGCTTCTCTATACACAGAGGTACCAGACAGGGCTGTCCTTACTAATGGGCTACGGTCAAATAGCTTCTCTATACACAGAGGTACCAGACAGGGCTGTCCTTACTAATGGGCTACGGTCAAATAGCTTCTCTATACACAGAGGTACCAGACAGGGCTGTCCTAACTAATGGGCTACGGTCAAATAGCTTCTCTATACACAGAGGTACCAGACAGGGCTGTCCTTACTAATGGGCTACGCTCAAATAGCTTCTCTATACACAGAGGTACCAGACAGGGCTGTCCTTACTAATGGGCTACGGTCAAATAGCTTCTCTATACACAGAGGTACCAGACAGGGCTGTCCTTACTAATGGGCTACGGTCAAATAGCTTCTCTATACACAGAGGTACCAGACAGGGCTGTCCTTACTAATGGGCTACGGTCAAATAGCTTCTCTATACACAGAGGTACCAGACAGGGCTGTCCTTACTAATGGGCTACGGTCAAATAGCTTCTCTATACACAGAGGTACCAGACAGGGCTGTCCTTACTAATGGGCTACGGTCAAATAGCTTCTCTATACACAGAGGTACCAGACAGGGCTGTCCTTTGTCCCCTCTCCTATTTGCACTCGTTATGGAACCACTGGCCGAGGCCATCAGGGTAACGCCTGCTATACAGGGGCTGCTCATTGGTGATGTTCGCCATAAAATAAGCTTGTATGCTGATGTCCTGATATTCATATCTAGTCCCGAGACTTCAATTACATCTCTTATTAATATTATTGAATTATTCAGCGAATTCTCAGGCTACAAGATTAACCTAACTAAGTCAGAGGCTATGCCACTTGGTAGCCTACACTCTGTACCTAATACTTCTCCCCCCTTCCCTTTAAAATAGTCTCCCTCAGGTTGTATGTATCTGGGTATATTTGTAACTCCTAAATTCCAGCAAATGTACAAAGCCAATTTTGTTCCCTTGTTTGATACAATAAGACAGGATCTGGAGCGCTGGAACTCTCTCCCGATTTCATGGTTGGGTAGAATATCCCTCTTGAAAATGAACGTTTTACCTAGACTACTTTACCCAACCCAAATGATCCAAGTATTACTCTCAAATAAGGTAATAAAGGATGTAAATGGATGGCTAAGTTCCTTTATATGGAGTAAACGCAAGCCAAGACTTAAAATAGCAATATTGCAGCTGCCAAGTTCTATGGGTGGCTTGGATCTGCCCAATATCAGGTTCTATCAGTGGTGTGCCCACCTATGTTATATTTCTGACTGGATCACAAACGATGACTCCTCTATTTGGTTAGACATTGAGACTTCTCTTTCAAAATGCCCCTTACAGGATCTTTTATTTTTCAGAAGTTTCAAGTCTGTAGAAGATCACTGCAATAATCCCATTACATTTAACACACTCAAAGTATGGAGGTCAGTTCAACGCTTCCTGGGAAGGTCCAAACTAACTTCTGCTCTTACCCCAATTCTTAACAACCCAGATTTCAGTCCAGGATTGCTGGCTTTCACTTTTGGCTTAATAAGGGCATACGCAGACTAAATGACTTATTTGCTGATAAGATTTTATTGTCATTTGAGCAGATGGTCGAGAAATATCGACTCCCAAAGCAGGACTTTTTCCACTTCCTACAAGTAAGACATATTCTGAAGAGCACCACCTTATTTGGTAACCCTGATATGTCTGTCATTGAAAGAACGTTTTTTTTTCCGACAAAGGAAAATGTCTGTAAGTCTGTTTTATGATGCTGTAAGGTCCTTTTCTGCTGTCAACACAGAGGGTGAAAGAATTGTCTGTTACTATTGACAAAGAGAGGTGGGAGGACATTTGGAGATATGCAAAAACAATATCTATATGTAATCGTACTAGAGCAATCCAATTAAGAATAATACACAGATTGCATATATCCCCAAATCACAGACATGTTTTCAGCCCCACTTCCTCTTCTCCTCAGTGTCCTAAATGTAAAACTGATACAGGCACCCTAACACATTGTTTATGGTCATGTACCAAAATACAAAGATAATGGTCTGGTGTTCTGCAAGAAATTGAAAAGATCCTAGGGGTTGATCTAGAATTGGACCCAGTTTCTTTACTGTTGGGTCTCCCTAGTAGGCATGTTACTTCTGTGGGTAAGAGGAGGCTTTACAACATCCTTACATTCGCAGCGAGGAAAAACATCATTTTACAGTGGATTAGTGATAAGGTTCCTTCTATTAAAGATAGGCATAAGATACTATATGAATGGGTGCCTCTGGAATATCTGACATGTACATTGCATTCTAAAACAGATCAGTTCTACAAAGTATGGGAACCTTATCTAAATGACCTAGAACCTGAGGTATCAGCTATTATGCTACAAGGATTCTCTTAGAATGGTGGTGATCTATGTATTTCATAATTACACTGTAATTGTGTGTGGAACCTAACTTCTTGGTTTAAACTGAGCTTTTTTGTTTAATTTCTGTTTGTAAATTTGTTTAAAATGTATGTATTGAGAGACGCAATGATGGGGATGGGGTGAGAGAAGCGCCGAGCAGGAAGAGGAAAATGGTGTACGTATGTATGGGTGTGTATGTAAATTCCAATAAAAATACTGTTACAAAGACACTAACAGCTTACAGACGGTAGGCAATTAAGGTCACAGTTATGAAAACTTAGGACACTAAAGAGGCCTTTCTACTCTGAAAAACACAAAAAGAAAGATGCCCAGGGTCCCTGCTCATCTGTGTGAAGGTGCATTAGGCATAATGCAAGGAGGCATGAGGACTGCAGATGTGGCCAGGGCAATACATTTTAATGTCCGTACTGTGAGACGCCTAAGATAGCACTACAGGGAGACAGGACAGACAGCTGATCGTCCTCGCAGTGGCAGACCACGTGTAACAACACCTGCACAAGATCGGTACATCTGAACATCACACCTTAGGGACAGGTACAGGATGGCAACAACAACTGCCAGAGTTACACCAGGAACGCACAAACCCTCCATCAGTGCTCAGACTGTCCACAATAGGCTGGACTGAGGGCTTGTAGGCCTGTTGTAAGGCAGGTTCTCACTAGACATCACCGGCAACAACGTTGCATAATGGGCACAAACTCACCGTCGCTGGACTAGACAGGACTGTCAAAAAGTGCTCTTCACTGACGAGTCGCGGTTTTGTCTCACCAGGGGTGATGGTCGGATTCGTGTTTATTGTCAAAGAAATTAGCGTTACACCGAGGCCTGTACTCTGGAGCGGGATCTATTTGGAGGTAGAGGGTCTAGGCCGGTATGTCACAGCATCATCGGACTGAGTTTGTTGTCATTGCAGGCAATCTCAACTCTGTGCGTTACAGGGAAGACATCCTCCTCCCTCATGTGGTACCCTTCCTGCAGGCTCATCCTGACATGACCCTCCAGCATGACAATGCCACCAGCCATACTGCTCATTCTGTGGGTGATTTCCTACAAAACAGGAATGTCAGTGTTCTGCCATGGCCAGCGAAGAGCCCGGATCTCAATCCCATTGAGTACATCTGGGACTTGTTGGATCGGAGGATGAGGGCTAGGGCCATTCCCCCCAGAAATGTCTGGGAACTTGCAGGTGCCTTGGTGGATGAGTGGGGTAACATCTCACAGCAAGAACTGGCAAATCTGGTGCAGTCCATGAGGCGGAGATGCACTGCAGTACTTAATGCAGCTGGTGGCCACACCAGATACTGACTGTTACTTTTGATTTTGACCCCCCCTTTGTTCAGGGACACATTATTCCATTTCTGTTAGTCACATGTTTGTGGAACTTGTTCAGTTTATGTCTCAGTTGTTGAATCTTGTTATGTTAATACAAATATTTACACATGTTAAATTTGCTGAAAATAAACGCAGTTGACAGTTTTTTCTGAGTTTATTTTGATTTGTCTAACACCTTTTTGGTTACTACATGATTCCATGTGTTATTTCATAGTTCTGATGTCTTCACTATTATTCTACAATGTAGAAAATATTAAAAATAAAGAATACTCTTGAATGAGTAGGTGCGTCCAAAACTGTTGACTGGTACTGTAGGTCTGCAGAAGGCATATCAAGACCCATTCCACAAATGTTTTGAAGACAAAAATAAATCCAATATACACCAATCCCTTCACTCACCGAGCTTGAGGACCGTGGTAGCAGAGAAGAGGCTCCTGATGAAGGTGACAGTAATGTTATGTTGAGAGAATCCATGGGCACACAGGTCCAACAGGAACACCTGGCCTGGCACTGCTAGCTGGATCAAAGCTACCCTCTGCTGGGGAGACACTGCACCGAACCCTGCCCTCCACTCCATATCCACCCCTACTATACAACCAGGCTGGAGAACAGGGGAGAGGAGGGAAGATATTTTGGGGTTGTGAATAAGGTCTACACCTGTTGTATTCCGTGCATGTGACTAATAAAATTTGATTTGATAAATGCTATTATTTTACACTGTTTACATTTTTCATAGGTGCTTACATGGGATTTAGTCTGCAAGTTTTCTACAAGAGATCCTTTATAAACTAAAATGACGTGCTGTCGGACACTCACTCACTCACTCACACACACACACACACCAGTGAGGAGTCATCTGTGGAACCACCTCTCTGATTGATTGATACCTGTAGCACTGTGTCTCTGCAGCGCTGTAGCCCCTCCACGGTCTCCAGGAAGTGGACATGGTCCCTGGTGATTGGCAGCTGGTAGAACCTATCACGGTGTGCCTGTGACGGGTCCCACGACTCAGCATTGCAGCCTTTAGATACCTCCCTGAAGAAGAGGCAGAGGATTGAATTAATGAATATATGAGAAATATGTGGACAGCGGACAACAGAGACGTAGATTGACTGATAGATTACATTTATTTTCCTTCATTCTCTCTACAGCTCTGTACCTCAGCGAGGGTGGTAGGCTCTCCTGTGTGTCCCACACCCCAAACGGCAGACGATCTTTGGGGAGACCGTAGTGTAGTGACCACTGGGCAGCGTTGACCATCCCACCATACTTAACCATCAACTCAACCAACTGGATTTGCAGCTCTGGGTCGTCTGCCACTGTCGACTGACCATACTCGTCAATGCAGTGAACACTGAACACACACACCAATCAACCAACCAAACAACGACCGAGATACTGAGATTATATCATGCATGCGCCCTGTTGTGTGTGTTTTTAAAAGACTAAACTAAGCAAAAAGAGAAGCTGATTTCACACGTCGTACCTGTACATGGTCCCTCCAGTTCTCCTCTGACATGCCTTTCTGAAAGTCAGAGACGGTGAGAAGTGAGGACATGTGAATGTGGCGGGAAGCAGAGGCCTCACAGAACATAAGGTAACATACTTTAATTGACCTGATTGCAAGTAACTCTGCATAAGAACGCCTGCTAAAGGACTCAAATGTATCACGTTAAAAGGACCCAGGTTTGCTGCTTACCTCTACAAACCTTTTATACATGAGGAAACGCATGGAGTCTGATTTACGCTTGTACACAGAGTTGGGACACAGGCCTGCAAAGTGAAACCATTGAAACCAATGAAAATGTAGAGCAGGCACACTGATGATCGGTGATACACATGGGCACTATCAGAACGAACACACACACCTGGGTCAATGTTGAATTTCTCCATCAGTCGAAACACTTGTTTGCTGAGCATCTTGGGCTGGATTTGATCAGTTTGATGTTTGGAGAGGGACAAGCGGGGAAACTGCCTGCAGTGAAGCACAAGGAAACATAAACCACCCACTAATGCCACACACTCACAGAAAGAGTTGCGCGCGCACACACACACACACACACACACACACACACACACACACACACACACACACACACACACACACACACACACACACAGAGAGAAAGAGTTGCGCGCACACACACACACAGAAAGATGTGCGCGCACACACACACACACACACACAAAATACCTGCGTAGTTGTGCTATGCTGAAGTCAGGATGGCACCAGGAGTCCAGCAGTGTGACCATACGTTCCTCCAGTCTAGGATGGCCCCTTACAAACGACTCGGCCATAGGAAGCTTGTCCTGTAGAATCAGAGGGACACACATCTGCAACACACACGGGGGGGGTCATGGTTTAGTACCAACACACAACTTTGCTTTTAATAACAGGTTCTGATCGCTCACCTCCTCCATATCCACTTCATTCTGAAGCTCCAGTTTCATGCTTAACAACGCAGCCTGAAAAACAATGAAAACATTTATTTAAATTGTGAAAATCCCCGAACATTCATTTTGATTCCCCCCCCAAAAAAGATGTATAGTTTTTATTCATTCACCTAATATAGCTTTGTCTGACTCCATCATGATTAACCCATTTGATTCCGATCCACCCCGTCAAACCACAACAACCAGATGAAGAAGAATAGCAGAACACCAACCCACCTCCCTGTAGCAGTTGACAGCCTGCAGTTTGATGATATGCAGCCTCAGGATGCTCCGGTCCAGATTCCCCAGCTGGTAGATGTCTATGAGAGGATCCATGAAGCTGGGCTGGGCGTCCGTGAGAAGGCTGAGAGCACGACGCTGCAATCCCAATTTAGAGACCTCTGGGACGGCCTGGAGGGTCACCTGGAGGTAGGTGAGATTTACAAATGGCGCTTTGTGATTATTTTCTTTAGCTCAAAGTAGCGACATGTCTTAATTAATAAACCACAAGCATACAGTGCCTTTGGAAAGTATTCAGACCCCTACCCCATTTTTTCCACATTTTGTTTACGTTACAGCCTTATTCTAAAATGGATTCAATTGTTTGTTGTTTTCATCAATCAATACACAATACTCCATAATGACAAAACAGAAACAAGTTTTTTTTTAAATCATATTCAAGTGAAATAAAGTGCTGCCCATTTTATGTGAACTATTTTTGGTTCCTGGCACCCTTTATACTTGTTTACAATAGAGGATCTTCAGTGGAACTGAGCGTGCAGTTTTCCTTTACTGAGACGGACCTTGGGATGTGTGCGTCTCCAGCGCTCAAACTCCATGAGGATGCTGTGGCCCATGGTGGTGGCCTTCCCCTTCTGCCTGCCTGGACAGCCCTCCAGGACACACAGCAGGTCCTCTAGGGGTGTCTGGAATTCTGAAAAGCCCTTGAAGGCTACAGCTCGCAGCTGAGAGGACAGGGGAGGAGATGGATGGAAGGCGTGGGGGGGGTTAGATACACACTCTCCATCTGTGTCAAATCAATCTCTACATATGAACTTTTATGCTAAAATCTCAAATTCACACATAAAGCTATCAGTTGCATAACACTTTGTTTGGCATTAAAGTATTGAATCTTGTTTTAGATAGATTTTGGTACTCACAGTACTGTGTCACACACTTCCCCTTTCTCATTCAACATCTCTCACAATTTGCACAGTTAGTCAATATCTACAAACAATGCATGTCTGTTTGAGAGATTGTAATCTTGAGGCTTGATCTTTTACACAATATTTCAGACGCACAGTCATTCACTCAACATTCTCATAGATATACCCAGTATAGACCTGGCATGCGACATGATGATGCACTGCTCGCTCATTCCTTCCCTCAAGCTTTTTCCTCACACACAGACACATACACTGTGAAGTTGACGACATTCACACTGTAAATGCAGCTTTCTGTCTCACCGGCTCTAGCTCTTTCCTGGTCCAGAAGTCAAAGAGTTGTTCTCTCAGTGCCGTGGGGTCAGCACCTGGAGGTCACACAGTTGATATGGGGTTACACACTGACCCCTACTGACCTCTCACCCCAACCTGTCATTGGCATAGGGGTTACCAGCCTAACCCTTCACCCAACCAGCTTAGTATGTTTCTCACTCTCTTTCACCTCCATTTTTCACTCACACTAGATATGCCTAACCTCCCGAATCCTGAAGCATAACAAACACACTAGCACATGTTCTTTCTGAAGTCAGCCTATTGCTACACTAACCACTCCATCAATGTTTATATCACTACTACTTAAAGTGGAACTGACAGAATTTTAGCAACATGACATCTTATTAAAATCGGTTCATATACACCCCCCAGGAAGAATATTATAATTTTTAAAAACATTTTCTGACAAGCCAGCACTTAGATATGGTCATTTTCACAAATTCTTAGAATGTTTGTGAATTACGTATAGTAAGGCATGTGAAAATTATATAACAATATAGAGTAGGAAAGCGGACGTACATTCAGACAGTAAAGAAAACATCCGTCTCGTCCAGGACCGGAGTCGACGCAAACTGGTGCACCACAGACCAATGAGAGCTACAGTAGGCCTTTATACAAACAAGCCAATTGCCACACAAGCCTGCCATCATTTACTTTGAACTGGACTGTGTGTTTACAGGCAGTAGCAACAGCGAGACTTTAAAATCATTAAAACGTATTTGCCAAAAGCCACAAAATACACCTGAATGAAATTGCACTGAAACGATGTAGAATTGTAGCCTATTAATCCTTCTGCAGCTTGCCTGCCAATGCATACTTATCCCAACCAAACACCAAAGCTAACTGGCTAAAGTTAGCTACCTTGCTCTTTTCAGACACAAATGAGAGAACACCTCACTTTGACCAGTTTACTCGCCCTAGCAGAGCTGGTTAGCTAGGCTGTTTACATGTTATCTTGAGGGTTCGTGACTAACTATGACTTTTTTTGCCTACGTTTACCGACACCGGTCATATTCAGTGGGTGTTGTGCGATCGTAAATTCATCAGCTATTCTGCGCTCTGGCACACAGACGAGAGTGCTCTGAATTGGAGTAGAAAGCCAGAGTGAATTTGCGAATGTAGGAGATATGTTGTTCCAGTTCTTGCCAGATAATCAAATGACATCTGCATCTCTAGTTGTCCAATGACATGACATCCTCCAACCAGCTAGCTGGCTAACGTTAGGCTCCATAGTTTTAGCTTGCTACCTAAATGGATACACTAGCCTATTAGTTAGTTTGACTGTATTGACATTCCCAGCCTTAGTTGCAACCTGTATGCTCTCGTTGGCTGGCCCTCGCTTCATATTCGTCGCCACTGGCTCCAGGTCATCTATATGTCTTTGCTACGTAAAGATGTATTTGCTGCGCTTTCTGCCCACATCAGATATGTCTATGTCCTGGGAAATGTTACAACCTCATGCTAATCACATTAGTCTACATTAGCTTAACCGTCCCATGGGGAAGGACACTGATCCTGTAGAGGTTAAGGGGAGGCAGGTAGCCTAGTGATTAGAGCATTGGGCCAGTAACCAAAAGTTGCCATACCAGGCGGTGAGGCAATGCTCTCGACGGTGCAGCTACAGAACTTTTAGAGGATCTGGGGATCCATGCCAAATATTTTCAGTCTCCTGGAGGGGGAAAAGGCGTTGTCGTGCCCCCTTCAAAACTTTCTTGGTGTGTTTGGACCAAGACAGTTTGTTGATGATGTGGACACCAAGGAACTTGAAACTCTCAACCTGCTCCACAACAGCCCGTCGATGTGAATGCGGTGATCAGGCCTACCACTGTTGTGTCATCAGCAAACTGATGTACGTACGGTCACTGTGGGGACGACTGCAAACGAGTTAAAACGTTGTCAGTTCCCCTTTAAGAATAACTGGATTATCATTAACTCAAAAGGAGTGGGATAGGATAGTATTGACAGCAGTTGTTTAGGGTTACTGACCGGGTTTTGGAGCAGTTCTGCTTTGCTTTTGGTTTGATTTAAAGCCATAACACCCTCTGAGAACAGAGGACAGGGCACATATTTTGGAGGGCTGGGGTTTAAAAAGGCCTTGTAACAAAAGAGGAGGTGTAGACTGGTTATGTTCCTAAGCATTCCCAAAAGCTCTTGCCTCGCTCTCCCCCCTCCTCTCCTTCCCAGGCCTAGTGTTCCTGTTCCCCTCCCCCCACTGCTGTCTGTTTGTCTCGGATTTCCCCAGGAAAGGGCAACGCGGTGGTCACGGTGTACAAAATCCAGCCTTCCTGACGGACAGCCTGGGAAAGCAGACCAAAGGGCTTCTCTCTCTCTTTCTTTCTTTCTCTCCCTACCCACACTTTAACTCTCAGGTCTTCATGGATCAGAGCTGGTTCATGCCTACACAGCAGAGACACTTTCCAGACTCACCAAAGCAAAGCACAACACAATGCATGGCGGAAGAACACAGCACACTTCATAGAAATCGTATACATCTTTCTCCCTCTCCGTATTCTCTCTACTTTAGCAGTTATCCCCCAACCTAATTCCACAGAGAGAAAAAAAGAGGGGGGGCTCAGGAATGTGGAACATGTCGCTTCTCAATTGTCTGGGTGAGCTGCTGAGTGACAGGTAAGCAGGGACTCGGAGCTGTATATGGAGGAGCACTCCACTTGGGAGAGAGTTTGGTGTGTGTGTGTGTGGTTCAACTTGTATACCTTTACACCTGCCGGGACTATCCTTCCTATCATTCCGACAGAGGCAAAACCATACCAGAACATGTGTGTTTGTGTATTTAAGCTTGGTGTCTGGACTGATGCGTGTGTGTAGGCCCCAGACAAGTGTTTGTTTGGCTTAACTACTGACCCAATTGTTGCGTCGCCTGGCTCATTCCTCTCCAGTGGGTTGTGCTGCGTCGTAAGTCTGAGGGGTCTCACGTTCCTAGGGGGGAGGAGGGGAGACAATGTGAGGGAGGGGGAGACAGTATTGGGGGGAGATACATACTGGTAGTTGAGTTCAGCAACAGACGGGAATGCCTGTTCTGGTATACAAACAAACATCAGGGTGAATGGGGACACACCCTGACTGGCATTGCAGGCCTGATTAGCAGCACCTGATTGGTGGGAATTCACAATATAATGCGTAGACACTTCCTGACTGGGAACATTTAATTAGTTATTGACTAAAGTTCAGTTATGCATCCCAAACTCAAACCATAATTTCATCCACATTAGAAATGTAGAGTTCTTTTCTTTCAGTTTCTGATCAAATAATTTTCACATTTATTTTTGTTATATTCATTTAAATGACATAGTTGCTACTAGAGGTGGACCGATTATGATTTTTCAACGCCGATACCGATTATTGGGGGACCAAAAAAGCCGATACCGATTAATCTGCCAATTTTTTAATTTGTTTTATTTGTAATAATGACAATTACAACAATACTGAATTAACACTTATTTTAACTTAATATAAAACATCAATAAAATCAATTTAGCCTCAAATAAATAATGAAACATGTTCAATTTGGTTTAAATAATGCAAAAACAAAGTGTTGGAGAAGAAAGTAATATGTGCCATGTAAAATATGTGCCATGTAAAAAAGCTAACGTTTAAGTTCCTTGCTCAGAACATGAGAACATATGAAGGTTGGTGGTTCCTTTTAACATGAGACTTCAATATTCCAAGGTAAGAGGTTTTAGGTTGTAGTTAATATAGTATTTATAGGACTATTTCTCTCTATACCATTTGTATTTCATATACCGTTGACTATTGGATGTTCTTATAGGCACTATAGTACTGACAGTGTAACAGTATAGCTTCCGTCCCCCTCCTTGCCCCTACCTGGGCTCGAACCAGGAACACATCGACAGCAGCCACACTCGAAGCATCGTTACCCATCGCTCCACAAAAGCCGCGGCCCTTGCAGTGCAAGGGGAATAACTACTCCAAATCTAAAAGCGAGTGACGTTTGAAACAGTATTAGCGCACACCCAGCTAACTAGCTAGACATTTCACATTGGTTACACCAGCCATTAGGCTGATAGGCTTGATGTCATAAACAGCGCTGTGCTTGCGAAGAGCTGCTGGCAAAACGCACGAAAGTGCTAATTGAATGAATGATTACAGGCCTGCTGCTGCTCAGTCAGACTGCTCTATCAAATCAGACTTAATTATAACATAATAACACACAGAAATTTAAAAGAAAGCCTTTGGTCATTAATATGATCAAATCCGGGAACTATCATTTCGAAAACAAAACGTTTATTATTTCAGTGAAATACGGAACCATTCGGTATTTTATCTAACGAGTGGCATCACTAAGTCTAAATATTCTTGTTACATTGCACAACCTTCAATGTATATCATAATTACGTAAAATTCTGGCAAATTAGTTCGCAATGTGCCAGGCAGCCCAAACTGTTGCATATACCCTGACTCTGCGTGCAATGAATGCAAGAGAAATGACACAATTTCACCTGATTAATATTGCCTGCTAAACTGGATTAGTAGTTATAACTAGTGATTATGATTGATTGTTTTTTATACGATAAGTTTAATGCTAGCCAGCAATTTACCTTGGCTTCTACTGCATTCACGTAACAGGCAGGCTACTCGTGGAGTGCAATTGTTAGAGCGTTGGACTAGTTAACTGTGCGGTTGCAAGATTGAATCCCTGAACTGACAAGGTGAAAATCTGTCGTTCTGCCCCCGAACAAGGCAGTTAACCCACAGTTCCTAGGCAGAATAAGAATGTGTTCTTAACTGACTTGCCTAGTTAAATAAAAGGTATAAAAAAAACATTTAAAAAATCATAATAATAATAATCGGAAATCGGCGCCCAAAAAACCAATTTCCGATTGTTATGAAAACTTTAAATCGGCCCTAATTAATCGGCCATTCCGATTAATCGGTCGACCTCTAGTTGCTACCCTATTACCAGAACTTCTCACAAGCTGTATTCATATTAGTGATTGGGGGAAAAATAGTTACATAATCGCAAAATATTTTTTTGCCCTAGATGGCCTTAGCTGCACCAAAACTCCAGTATGTTTCCTTCATAGCTTGTTCTCCATCTTTTTAAATAGGGAGACAATCTGTTTTCAGCACTTATTTCCATGATTGATCAACACTTACGGTGAGCAATATGTTTGGAGCATCAAACCGCAATAAAATCACAGTATCGAATTGCAATACCTATACAATTGCAAAACATTCTATCGTGATTACCTGGCAATTCCCAGCCTTAATTCAAATGGAACTGTATAAAAAAGGGTCTATAAAATACTGACAGGCTCTTAAAAACTAGGGCTTGGAATTAACAGGGACCTCACGATACAATATTATCACAATACTTAGGTTACCGATATGATATGTATTGTGATTCTCTATGTATTGCGATTCAATACTGCGATTCCATGTTCAAACATATTGCTCACCATATGTCTGCTGCAGAGGGACAAGAGAGAGCCATGACAAAATGAGTTTGATCAGTCATGGAAATAAAAGTGATGAAAACAAATTGGCTTCCTATTTTTTTTTAAAGATGGAGGACAAGCAATTAATTAGAAAAATACTGAGTTTTGGTGCATGTACAGCTGACTAGCACAAAAATAATATTGTGATTTTGTTTCAAATAATAACCCGGTGTGTGACTATCGATTTCTTCCTCTATCACTATAAAAATAATAATAACTTGAATTAATTTGAAAAAACCCTTATCTTACATCAGGGGTATTCAATCGGGGGTCCAAGATACAAGGGGTCCATACATTTTGTCATGAATGTTGTCATGAATATCTCTAGCAACAACAGAATAAACTAACTTTATTTCTCAACTCCTAATTTTGAGCAAATTACACCCACTGGAGTCAAATACACTCACTGGAGTATCTGACATAGGGTTTGAAAAAGCACCCACAAACAGGCTACCAGTCAACAGGCTACCAGTCAATAGGCTACCAGTCAACAGTCTACCAGTCAACAGGCTACCAGTCAACAGGCTACCAGTCAACAGGCTACCAATCAACAGGCTACCAGTCAATAGGCTACCAGTCAACAGGCTACCAGTGGCTGCTCAACAGGCTACCAGTCTATAGGCTACCAGTCCGGCAAGTGGTGCTGGCTGCTGGTAAGCTTTCTTGACTTAATACATTTTTGCCAACACATGGCTAACCTTTGTTTACCAGCTAAACAGTTACTATTAGCAAAAATGCGTTAGCCTATTAGCTAGAAAGGTAACTCCTATGTTAGAGTTTACATTTCCTTTTCCAATTATAATGTGGGAGGTCAATTTAAAAAAAAAAAACTATACCAAATCTATTAATTTTCAAATGTTGAGTACTTCTCCTTGCTATTATCATTCACCTGATGATAAGACAAGACATTTGGAGCAACATTTTTTTTGCTAACGTGTGATGAGGGTCCCTGGGACGCCATTTTGCCTGACATGGGGTCCATGGGCAACAGAAGGTTGAAGACCCATGTCCTACATATTTCAGAATTTCACTTGAACAAGTTATGAACCAGAGCTGAAGCGTCCCTGCGCGCGCACACCCTGTGGGAACAGCAGACCACGAAAGGGCATTGCTGCCAGCTGGCTGTGAGACATGCTTTTGAGGCTGAGGATGTTATTTTAGGTCTGACGTCTGGACTGTTTCTCTCCTCGTGGTATGTTATTGGCTCTCACAACTGACTCGTACAGCAGCAGCGGACTCTGATGCAGGGAGCTCTACTGTACTCTCCTGCCACCTATTGGCCACTATCGAACAGTACAGCATGATGGGAAGCCCTCTGTTAGACGGCTCATACTAGATGAGGAAATATACACAACATGTACCAAAAGAGAATATTTCTCTGTTGTAACATCCTGTTATGTTCACTAATTTGACAACTAGCCCACAGTGGTGCGAGATGTGACATATTATGCATGGTGGGTTGTTACTAGTAGCTAGCTAACCCATGTCCAACTAGCTAGCTGGCCCACCCAGCTGGCCACAAATGAGCAAGGCAGCTTGCTAGCATTTTAAAGCATTTATCTCACGTGTGAACGTTACCAACTCTATGTCAATGTGATGTGACATGGGTTGAATGTTAACCGAATTAACCACAATACATGCTATCTTACAATGTTTTGAAGGTGAAAAAATAGACTTACTTTATAACTTGCCTCTAGCTAGCTAGCACTAGCAAGGGAAATTAAATTGAAATGATAGAGGTTTTGCCCGGAAGGATTCAGAACGGACACCACCAAGTTCTCGTTCTCGTCTATGTCTCGCGAGGTTTAGAAAATAACAGAATAGAATATAATGTAATATTTTTATTATTTAACCAGGTAGGCAAGTTCAGAACAAGTTCTCATTTACAATTGCGACCTGGCCAAGATAAAGCAAAGTAGTTCGACACATACAACAACACAGTTACACATGGAGTAAAACAAACATACAGTCAATCATAAGGTAGAAAAATAAGTATATATACAATGTGAGCAAATGAGGTGAGATAAGGGAGGTAAAGGCAAAAAAAGGCCATGGTGGCGAAGTAAATACAATATAGCAAGTAAAACACTGGAATTGTAGATTTGTAGTGGAAGAATGTGCAAAGTAGAAATAGAAATAATGGGGTGCAAAGGAGTAATCTGTGAGCTGCTCTGACAGCTGGTGCTTAAAACTAGTGAGGGAGATAAGTGTTTCCAGTTTCAGAGATGTTTGTAGTTCGTTCCAGTCATTGGCAGCAGAAAACTGGAAGGAGAGGCGGCCAAAGGAATAACTGGTTTTGGGGGTGACCAGAGAGATATACCTGCTGGAGCGCGTGCTACCGGTGGGTGCTGTTATGGTGACCAGCGAGCTGAGATAAGGGGGGACTTTACCTAGTGTAACGGATGTGAAACGGCTAGCCTAGGTAGCTGTGGTGCGCGCTAAATAGCGTTTCAATCGGTGACGTCACTTGCTCTGAGACCTTGAAGTAGTGGTTCCCCTTGCTCTGCAAGGGCAGCGGTTTTTGTGGAGCGATGGGTAACGATGCTTCGAGGGTGACTGTTGTTGATGTGTGCAGAGGGTCCCTGGTTCGAGCCCTAGCAGGGTCTTGTAGATGACCTGGAGCCAGGGAGTTTGGCGACGAGTGTGAAGCGAGGGCCAGCCAACGAGAGCGTACAGGTCGCAGTGGTGGGTAGTGTATGGGGCTTTGGTGACAAAACGGATGCTACTGTGATAGTATAGTGATGGAAATGGCTACCTGGTAGTTTTTATCATGATATAATTTTATACTTACATAGATATTTGAAAACAGGTAAACGTTTCCTCCCGTTAATAAAATAATCTCACGGCGATTTCATTTATTTTTAAGTACAGAAATGCTCGGCTATTTCTGTCCTGAAACGTGCTCTACATTAAAACACGTATAGTAAAATTGGTCATCAATATAAATAATAAATAAAATGCCAAAACATATTTGCCACGTGATCAAAGTTCCTCACCACGTGGTACTTGAATAAAAGCATGGAGGCTGCTGTGTATTTGTGCTCTGATCCAAATATCACTTTTGCTAGCGCTTTGCCTTTCTTTGGAAGAACTTAGGCGATATCGATATTTTCCCAATTGATAGATTCGGCCTCGGTGTTTTGGGCGGGTCGAGACGGAGCAGCAGCGATGGAGTGGTTCGGGACTGGAAACTCCCCTATGTTTCCCGAAGAAGAAGAGGGTTACAGTGCCTCTGCCTCTTCTGTGCCAAGTAGCTTTCACAGCTCATCACTGCAGGTATTGTGAGGCTAAATGCCAATGCACATTTACCAATTCATTATTTACTTTATTGTTAGCCAGCTTGGTAGCTACGTCAGTCATGGAGGAAATAAAGGCAAGCCAACCCATCACCTCTCCTGTTATTAGCTAGTTATTTAGCCTGCCGCTAGCTATTCGATAAACCCTTACGTGATGTTAAATCAGTGATAATATTAGTTACAGTCAGGATGTAATTAGTTAGCTAGCTAACAAGTAAAGTACATTACATAATGTCAACAATGGAAACGAGTCAATTGAGTCCGACTCCTTCATTTGTAACTTTCTACTTAACGAACGACGTTTAATGACTGAACATACACTAACGTTACAGTAGCTAGTTATTTAGCTTGTAGCCAGCCAATTAAACTCGATACGATTTAGCTAGCTTGTCCGGTTATTTTCATGACATTGTCTCATTGCCAGGTTTGACATCAGCGAGTCTAAGTCAGTCGTCCTTAACCCAGACAAGTGAGAGTCACTGACTAATTTACAGTGGTTTACAGGTATTACACAGCAAATTGGTGAATATGGCACTAGCTAGCTACACCAAATGTGTTTCTCTACACCAAATTTGTTTCTCAGTAATACTTGCTGTAATTCTTCTTTAGCCAGCCAAGCAGTAACAGCTAGTTACTTACATAGCTTTCCCAGCTACTGTGGATAACATAAGCATCCATATCTAGTGTGTGCTGTCATCTCTATTCCCTGATGGTTATATCCATTAATGCGCTATTGAGTTGACAGCTGAAGCTTGTGGGTGGTGTTCATGTTATTATTAGCTCGCAACCTCTGGTTTTACATGTCCATGTATAACTATTGCACACAGTTCGCCGTAACAGAGTTACAGCAATGCATCGTCATCAGGAGGAGGAGAATGAGAGGCTTTAGGAATACTGGCCATGATTATTGTAGATGTAATATTCTGCTGCAGAATGTAATGTCAACAATATTTTCAGATATCAATCATAAGTTACTGTCTTCTCTGTGACCATGGTGGTGTAGAGACCCGGGTCTCTGTGCCAGAGATGGCAGCAGAATAAAATATAAAGATGCGTTGGTATCAGTTGTTTATAACCTCTTCTCCCCTCTGCTCTGTGACCCCTTGGTGCTGCTGCCGCCAAAACCAGCTACAGTGTGTGAGGGTCTCCTTACAAAGATATTAGGATACCAGTTCATAATAAGCTAATTATCTTCTTCCAGGAGGATGCCAGTGCAGAGTCCATGGTGTCCCTGTGCCAGAGACAGCAGCAGTGTGTGAAGGCCTCTGTTTCCAGCTGGCAGTTAGTGGAGGCTCAGGACCAGCTGTGTGGGATGGAGCTGCACGGCTCCGAGAGCGTCGAGCAGGAGCGTGCCCGCGCTGTCGCCGGCCAATCGGAGCTCTCGCAGACTGAACATGAGTGGCGCCGGAAGGAGAGCATGCTGGGAGGGAGCAGGAGCCCCGTGCTCAGCGCTGACAGCAGCCGGGACATGTTCGACAAGGTAACTAAGGTCGTGTCTACACTTGACACTTACATTTGACTTCTGCTATCAGAATCGAAGATCGCATTGAAAGACCGCTCTAGACACCAAGTCGCTTTGTGGTCTGATAGTGTTCAGATCTGGCTGACCACTTCAAGAGGTGGTTAGGAATGCATTGTGTGTGTGTATCCAGACTGAGGAGAACCCCCCCCCCCCCCCCAATCAGGCTACCGAAAGCACATACAGTGGGCGACGTTATCAGCACTCCTCCCACCAGCTTTTGTACAATGTATACTAACATTTGAATATAGCCAGGGAAAAAGGAATCCGGACATGGTAGACAAATTTTAAATGTAGGTGTAGATGCAGGAGGGGTTTGGAATTCATGATCAGAATACTAAAACTGCATGAACTGTCAAGTCTAGACACAGCCTTAGAAAATGTAACGTTATGACTATAACTACTGTTCCCCGAAGGAGGAAAAACAAGGTACAGCATACTATGGGGAGTTGCACACTTACGTGTTCTGTTGCAGGATCGACAATTCACGCCTGACAAGGCCAATGAAATCCACGCCTCGGTGGAAGCCCCGCCTACCACAGGTGATGGGTGTGAGGCTTGGTTTCATTCTTTCAATTTAAAACCTCTCTTCAGAGCCCCGGAAGGGAGGGCACAGGGCCATATAGGTGTCGTGCCTCATTTCCCTCCGTTAGGGAACAGTAGTTATAGTCATAACATTACGCTCCCTTTGTCAGTCAACTTCGATACAACAGACTATGGGGAAATAAACAGTGAGCTCCAAAGTTATTCGGACAGTGACAATTTGGCTGTTTGGGCTCTGTACTCCAGTGCTTTGGATGTTAAATGACTATAAGGTTCAAGTGTAGACTTTGAGATTTAATTTGATATCGGGTGAACGGTTTAGAAATTACAGCACTTTTTGTACATAGTCCCCCCCATTTTAGGGGACCAAAAGTATTGGGGCAAATTCACTTGTGTATTAAATAAGGCTGTGTGATATGGCCAAAATATTTTTTATTTCTTCTTATTATTTTTTAACAGTATTTAATGTTTTTGAATAATACAGGTAAAATCTTTTGCTTTATGAGTAGTGTGTGACCCTAGGATGGCAACGCATACAGTGGCTAGCGAAAGTATTCTCCCCCCCGCCGTTGGCATTTTTCTATTTTGTTTCCTTACAACCTGGAATTAAAATGGATTTTGGGTGGGGTTGTATCATTTGATTTACACAACATGCCTACCACTTTGAAGATCCAAAATATTTTTTATTGTGAAACAAACAAGAAATAAGACAAATAAACAGAACTTGAGTGTGCATAACTATTCACTCCCCCCAAAGTCAATACTTTGAAGAGCTACCTTTTGCAGCAATTATAGCTGCAAGTCTCTTGGGGTGTGTCTCTATAAGCTTGGCCCATTCTTCAAGGCAAAACTGCTCCAGCTCCTTCAAGTTGGATGGGTTCCGCTGGTGTACAGCAATCTTTAAGTCATATCACAGATTCTCAATTGGATTGAGGTCTGGGCTTTGAGTAGGCCAATCCAAGACATTTAAATGTTTCCCCTTAAACCACTCAAGGATCAGCGGGATGGAGATGTTGTTACCTACCCTCACCACCTGGGGGCGGCCCGTCAAGAAGTCCAGTACCCAGTTGCACAGGGTGGGGTCAAGACCCAGGGTCTCGAGCTTGATGCTGAGTTTGGAGGGTACTATGGTGTTAAATGCTGAGCTGTAGTTGATGAGCAGCATTCTTAAATAGGTTTTCCTCTTGTCCAGATGGGTTAGGGCAATGTGGTTGTGATTGCGTCGTCTGTGGACCTGTTAGGGCGGTAAGCTAATTGGAGTGGGTCTAGGGTGTCAGGTAGGGTGGAGGTGATATGGTCCTTGACTAGTCTCTCAAAGCACTTAATGACGACTGATGTGAGTGCTACGGGGCGGTAGTCGTTTAGCTCCGTTACCTTAGCTTTCTTGGGAACAGGAACAACGGCGGCCCTCTTGAAGCATGTGGGAACAGCAGGCTGGGATAAGGATTGATTGAATATGTCTGTAAACACACCAGCCAGCTGGTCTGCGCATGCCCTGAGGACGCGGCTAGGGATGCCATCTGGGCCTGCAGCCTTGCGAGGGTTAACACGTTTAAATGTTTTGTCCACGTCGGCTGCAGTGAAGGAGAGTCCTCAGGTTTTGGTCTACCACAAAGGGACAGTTTAGTTGGTGCAATGTAACATGCTGACCAGACCGGACACGTAGCGTGCGCGAGCGTTGCTAAATAAATGTATAAATCCATGTTATTCAATTATTGCACCCACACTGCTCGCGCATGCCAACGAGCGTCTGCTATGCCAAGGGCTAAAATAGAAATCGGTTCTATTTCTGACGCAGATCGTGCTGCAAGTCCTGCCTCCCATCTCCTTATTGGTTTATAGAAGCAGGTACTCACGTGCCATCTCCTCATTGGTTTCCATACATGTTTAATGCTTTTCGACCTGTCCCCAAATGAATGTCATTGGTTCAGAGTTTGTTTTGATATTTTAACCTGCGTGTCGTGATCGCGTTTGGTGTAGTGGGACAAAATACATTTATGCACGATGGCGCACGTGCGCAGACGGTTTGGGTTCCATGTAAGACGTTTTGTTTTAGTAGCTTGAATCATTCCTGTTCACACCAAGGTGAAGAATGGCATAAGTGAAGGAAGGAATCCGATTCTCATGCTTATCAACTGTGGAAGGCGGAGCTTCCAGCGAGGCATGGATTTCATTGTCAGGTGTGATTTGTAGATCCTTCAACCGAAGTTGCAAGAGTGCAACCCCCCCCCCCATAGTATGTTTTACCGAAGTTGACCGACTGAAAGGGAACCTACAGACACACGTTGGGGGAATCTCAATTGCATTTCCTTTATTCCTTGCGTTATTCGCCGCCTCCTCAAACTCCATTGGATGAGAAAGTCCATGATGCCTCCCCTCAGAACTTCTGATCAAATGGGTTTTAAGAAGGTCGAAGAGAAAAGATGTGAGGAATCATGGACATGCAATTATTTTCCTGTTGAAAAAAAAAAAAGGTAAACCAAGTTAGATTTGTCGACGCTACCTACCTGATCAGTACACTTCTGATCTTTCTCCAGACGGTAAGGGGGCCAATCTAAATTGTATCTCCTTGATGCCTTGTGTGCGCCCTTCTCACTTCATCAAAACACATTGAATGAGAAGGTCAGAGGAGAAAGCGAGGAATGAATCAAGTATGTGTAGCTGCAGCCCAATATACCAACCGGAGTGTGGGTGTGTCGAAAGGAGTGGGTGTGTGTATAGCGACTCGGCTAATTGGGCAGATTTGTTGCCAATCAGCCACGTTTTTCTGCGTGGCTGGTTGTGCTGCACTAGGGTCGATATGCACCGGTGTTGTATCGACGTGCCTGCCGACTTGAAATGCTTCCTACTTGGTATCGCTGTAGTGTCGCCCGCGGTAACTAACGTGGCCTTTCATTTTCTCACACTATTTTATTTCAAGTACTAAAGTAGCCTACACAAGAAATAACTAATATTGATAGCCATCTAGATGTCACCTTGATACGTAGACTACATACATATTACTCAATGGGTAGGGCATGAATGGTGACACAGTGCCCTTCACTCCCGCTTGACCAAGCACTATTGTCTGGCAACTGCGTGCGAAGTAACTACGTGGTAGCCAATATTAGGGTGACCGTCACAGTAAGCACACGCATACAACTCATGAAGAAACAGTACACCACCATCAATACTTTTAGTCAGTTTTACACATTTTCAGTTATTAAACTAACAATGAAATACAACTGACTCTTTCTTAAAAACAAAGTCCAAACTATCGCAGAGTGCTTTTTGACCCACTCCTTTTCACACACCCTTTTCTTTCCACACACCCGTTCGTCCATACTCCGGTCGCTATATTGGAATGCTGCTACCCTCTTCTCAGTGGACTGTGCTTCTCTTTCCTTCTCCTATAGAGTATTATTAATTGTAAAAACGTTGAATTGGAGGTTCACGACAAGAGCAAAACCTTTGTTCAGAAGTATGAAAAAGAATTGAGACATTTTGGTGAGTGGAAATGTTTAATCTACAGTTTATCATGGTGATGCAGCAGGTGTGGCATTGTGGAATGGTATTGGTCCGTTGTCTCTATTGTGATTGGTCCGATGTGTCTCCATTGTGATTGGTCAGGCATGTTGCGGAGGTGGGATGACAGCCAGCGCTTCCTGTCTGACCTGCATCACCTCATCTGTGAGGAGACGGCCAACTACCTGATCCTCTGGTGCTTTAGACTTCAGGCCGACGAGGTCAGAAAAATATCACACTGTCCTGTGAATTTATTTGCAGCTAGAATTTGATACAATAGATTTTTAGATTTCTAAACGCCAATATCAGCCGGCCGTATGTTTCCTGTTCAGGGTTGATGTGTAAACTATTGTTTACTGACCGACAGATCTAACTATTGTTAAAAGGCCAGACTGATCCTTCAGCATCTTTTCTAACAAATTACATTTCTGAATAAGTTTATTTTATACTTATGACTATGGGTCACTTATGTTAGAGGTTCTATCCTGTTCCCTTTCTCCTGACAGATATTTGTTCAGGTTTACAAACATTGACTTTATAGTATAACCTACAGACTTGATTTGTGTTATATGGATGAATTCAAATTTTTTTCCACTTTGATCTATTCAACCACAGAAAGAGGCGTTGATGGAGCAGGTCGCTCACCAGGCTGTTGCTATGCAGTTTATCCTGGAGATGGCCAGCACCTCCCAGCAGGATCCCAGAGGCTGCTTCCGTCACTTCTTCCACAAAGCCAAAGTAAGCATTGAGCTATTCTGGTCTGTCTGCTGACGAGTCACGGTTAAGTCATTATACCACATCAGGCACCCTAAGAATGGGGTGAAACGGCTCCCTATTCCCTATATAATAGTGCACTACTTTTGACAAGGGGGTCACGTAGGGCTTTGGTCAAACATAATGCACTATAAAGTGAATAGGGTGCTATTTGAGGCATCCTAAGACTAGCAAAGGCTCTATCTAACCATCCCCGTCTGTCTGCTGAGTCACTGTCAAGTCATTATACTGCAAAGTCATATAAGGCAAATTGTTCACCCACCATATAACCAGTGGTTATTGATAAGCTAGGTTGAGGATTGATCAAATGTTTTAATGATCAAACTTGTCAATGTTTTGACTGATTTTTATGTTATTATTTAATGTTATGTAACTAACTGTCATTCACTAAAAATAGTTTGCTGAAGGAAGCTGTACTGTACAGTGATGTAATGTGGTCAAATGACCACTAGAGAGAGACAGGAGTCACAACGGACTCCTACAACATCACAATGATATACAGCTACATGCTTTCATGCCAAAACACTATTGCTTTCATGCCAAAACACTTGCTTTCATGCCAAAACACTATTGCTTTCATGCCAAAACACTTGCTTTCATGCCAAAACAGTGTAAGAATTTCTGTATGATTACCAGTGTTTCACATATTGATATGATTTTAAGAGGCTGCATGGTTCAATTGCAAAATATTTGTTGCTTTTCTCAGCCGTAATCATGCATCTACAACTGCGTAACACACTCTTAATGTTTAGAGAACACTTTAATTTTTTATAAGAGGCCTCCCGAGTGGTGCAGCGGTGTAAGGCTCTGCATCGCAGTGCTTGAGGCATCACTACAGACCCGGGTTCGATCCCAGACTGTGTCACAACAGGCAGGGACTGGGAGTCCCATAGGACGGTGCACAATTGGCCCGGGTTATGAGAGGGTTTGGCTGAGGGTGGACGCTAGCTAACGTCCCATCTGACCAACATCCAGTGAAAGTGCAGGTAGCCAAATTCAAACAACAGAAATCTCATAATTAAAATTCCTCAAACATGCATGTATTATACACCATTTTAAAGATGAACTTGTTGTTAATCCCACCACAGTGTCCGATTTCAGAAAGGCTTTACGACAAAAGCATACCATGCGATTATGTTAGGTCAGCACCTAGTCACAAAAAAACACAGCCATTTTTCCAGCCAAAGAGAGGAGTCACAAAAAGCAGAAATGGAGAGAAAATGAATGACTAACCATCAGATGGCACCCATAGGACTTCATGTTATACAATGCATGTATGTTTTGTTCGATAAAGTTCATATTTATATCAAAATATCTCTGTTTACATTGGCGCGTTATGTTTTGCCTCCAGAACATCCGGTGAAAGTGCAGAAAGCTACATCAATTTATAGAAATACTCATCATAAATGTTGATGAAAATACAACTGTTATACATGGAATTAAAGATATACTTCTCCTTAATGCAACCGCTGTGTCAGATTTCAAAAAAGCTTTACGGAAAAAGCACACCATGGAATAATCTGAGTACAGCGCTCAGAGACCAAAACAAGCAATACAGATACCCGCCATGTTATGGAGTCAACAAAAGTCGGAAATAGCATTATAAATATTCACTTACCTTTGATCTTCATCAGAATGCACTCCCAGGAATCCCAGTTCCACAATAAATGTCCAAATACCTCATTTTTGTTTGCGCATTTAGTACAGTAATCCAAATGCGCAGGCACTAGGTCCAGACAAAGTCAAAAAAGTTATTACAGTTCGTAGAAACATGTCAAACGATGTATATAATCAATCTTTAGGATGTTTTTATCATAAATCTTCAATAATGTTTCAACTGGAGAATTCCTTTGTCTTTAGAAATGAAAGGGAACGGAGCTAACTCTCACCCGTGAGCACCTGACTGTGCACATGGCCTTTTGGCAGACCCATGACTCAATCAGCTCTCATTCTCTCCTACTTCACAGTAGAAGCCTGAAACAAGGTGGAAGCCTTAGGAAGTGCAATATGACCCCACAGACACTGTATATCGGATAGGCTAAGACTTGAAAACCTACAAACCTCAGATTTCCCACATTCTGATTGGATTTGTTTCTCAGGTTTTTGCCTGCCATATGAGTTCTGTTATACTTAGACATCATTCAAAAAAAATTTGAAACTTCAGTGTTTTCTATCTAAATCTAATAATATGCATATCCTAGCATCTGGGCCTGAGTAGCAGGCAGTTTACTCTGGGCACTCTTTTCATCCGGATGTGAAAATACTGCCCCCTACCCCAAAGAAGTTAAGAACCGCAGTTTGGCGGGTCATGTCTCGGAAACGCATGACTCGACTTTCGCCTCTCCTGAGCCCGTTGGGGAGTTGCAGTGATGAGACAAGATCGCAATTGGATATCACCAAATTGGGGAGGAAAAAGGGGGTAAAATACATATTTATTTATTATGATTCCAAGTTCCTCTTGTCAACCCGAGGATGATCAAGTAAGTCTTTAATTCCATTGTCATATTTTCCCCTGTGTAAGGCAGGACAAGAGGGGTACTTAAATGTCTTCCATGCTGAGCTAGAGGCCTTTAAGCAGAGAGTAAAAGAGTACACTGTCAAGTTCAAAGGAGAGACCCTCTCCAATGACACACCGCTCCAGAGCAGTACAGCACGCTGTCATCTGGATCCCAAAGAGGTTCTAGAATCTTTACCCCCAGTGAGTATTCTAAATGACATATTTGAATTTTTGACATGCACCTGTATGATAACAATTTAATATTGTAATTTCAATGTTTTGTTCTGATATATTTCTTCCGTTCTGAAACAGGAACTGAAGGCAGGGTTCCAGCTGCAAGACATGCAGATTCTCCAGAATGTTCTCAGCACCATGAATCCACAGGTAATGGCTACAGTTCTGTTTTCTTAGTAGACTGACTACAGAGTCAGACACGTACTGTACATGGGAAATACATCTGTTTATTCAGCCACACTATTTGTTAATAACTATTCATTACTCCTATGCCAATTGATACCACATGTACAAGGTATAACCTCGGGAAGCTTAAAAAATGTCAGCTATACTGTGAGACGAGGGGCCTTATTTCTTATATAAACATTGATTGAGTTAAAAGATGGAAATATCCAAAGAGCTCAAGTTAATGTTCAAGTTTCAAGCCGTGCTCTCTATTTTTAAAAACGGAAGTAAATTCAGTCAGTGTGTTTCTCTAGAACAGAATAGAGAGAGAATCACCCCCAACTGGCCCCTGAAACCTGATTCTATGTCAAATCCTAAAAGAGAGAGTGAAACAAGGAAATGAAACATGTCCTCCTCCACAAATAACACTTAGTTAGCAGTTGGGCCCTGGTTGGAACTAGATGTGGGCCAATGAACGCAGAAAATAAACTCCTGTTACATAAGCATTATAATCAGCTTGAGCAGTAGACTGGGTTAATCCCTTTGTGTCCCAAAATGGCACCCTATTCCCTATATATTGTACTACTCTTGCCCAGGACTCATTCAAAAGTAGTGCTTTATAAAGGGAATAGAGTGCCGTTTGGTACACATCCCATGTTCATCCATTCAGAGCAGCTCAGGCAGGTCAACTTTCCAAACCTCTCCCCCACCATCTCACTAAGCACTGGGCCTATTTTAGAGTCCCAGATCAATTCAGCCTCTTGGATCATAATAAATACAACTATATGGACAGGGAGTGAGGAGCTGATCCTAGATGAAAAGGTCTTAGGAATCCGGTTACCTTTTTAGTCTTGACAGCATCCTAAAACTGAACCTGTTTTAAGACACTTCCCAGACAAACTCTGAGCCACGAGTAAAATCAAGTCATAAAAGTTTATTACAGCTCGTAATCACGACAATTTGCGGTTCCGCAAAGGAAAGATAGTGATGACCCTCATTTACATTGTTACAAATGATGGAGAATAACCAATTGCGATGAGCCAGCTGTGAACTCTATTCAGACGCGCACTGTGAAGGTACATCAAATGTTGCAATGTTAGTGTTTGATATAACTGTCGCCTGACAAGATCACTTTGCCTACTGTTAATTATTGCCTAATGTTGTCATGCATAACCTTTCTTTTTAACCAATTTGATGGTTGTTAAAAGTAGAATTGACAATATTACTGTTATATCAACACACTGGTCACTCTCGTTTTACAACTCTAAATCGCGTTGACACAGTAGGCATGAAGTCCATTGCGTACAAAGTTTTGAAAGATCTATCATTTTCAACTAACACAATCAAAGTAAACATAAGCCCTAGATGCTGTCAATTGCCCAAATTATAGGCGTGCCCAGTGTAGGCTTTTTCATTTAATTGCAATGTGATGTTGTACTCCAAAGGGATAACTTGAAATAACATGTAGGTAATTAAATCATCTAAGAAAAAATGTTTGATTTATTACCCTAGTGGTTCTAAGTATTTATGCATGTCATATCATTGTCAAAAGCACAAGAGATTATTAATGGATTGATCCTATCAAAATGTTATCAACTCCAAAGCAGTTGCATGTGGCGCAGGAAAACACTGCCTCGCTGCAATTTTCTATTATCAAGACACCTGCTGGCAACTCTTACCCCTTTACACTCCAATGGAAGATTCGGTCACTGATAAATGCATACATTGGAACGCAGTGACTGTACAGTAACATGCTCTGCCTCACAGCACTAGGCTTTTGACTGACAGCCGTTCTGAACTTGAGCACCGCACGCTACATTAAGTTGCCCCCATCCCTCCCACTAATTGGGCAACTTTAGCAAATGTTTTTGTTGTCTTATTGAGGGGAAATGCTGTAAATTTAGAGGACTGTGAATTTAGAAATATGAGACGATGATGATGATAAATACTGCATTAATGTCAATAAAGCAAAAGCCAAATACCCATGATTCCTCATGTGCACTTCACATTTCATATCATAAAACTCCGGTCATATACAGTGTCAACATGTAGAATCACCGTTTGATGTACAGTTACAAGATGACATGGAGCCCATGTTTCTTTATGTAAAGAGGGTTTTCCGCGGGACACGCACCTAAATGCACTTATGACTCCTTTGTGTGCACTCCAAAAGGATATTTTTCCCTGAATTGCATTGTGAAAGCCTAACATAAATCTGTCATATTTTATAACTAAGCTAGTCTCGTTGGCAATAGAACAAGCTTTGAAAGGATGCCCATCTGACCCGGATTATGATTTATAATGGACCGTTTTTAGAGTGCATAAACATCAAGTCATTCTGTGATTGCAGGGTTGCATTCCAAACACAACTATTACAAGTGTGCTTGCTGTAGTTCCTCAATGGTCCAGCTATGAGAGCTCAAAAAAGTATTTTATAATTGTAGACTCTCCATGTACTGTGCACACTTTGGAGAAGTGTGTAGTCACTTTGAGACACCAGTTAGACCTCTCACTCAAACCCTTGTACTTTATTTGTCTTATGTTGCGCCTACACCACATTTTCCAGGAATATTCACATATAGAATGTATCCAGATTACCTTCAGATTTTGTTATCAACGAATAACAGTACAATAAAAAAAAAAAATACTGTAAAATCAAGTGTAATGTTTTTGGATTCAACTTTGGTCTAATAATTTCCCCATTATCTCCAAAATGTTCCCTTTTAATTGCTACTATGGTTATGCATATGCTTTTCATATTTCTTCTATAAGAAACCTTTCAATTTAGCCCTGTCCATATAGGCCAATTCCTACAAGTGTAAAGGGTTAACTGATTAGGAAAGCTCGTGAGGTCTCCTAAATATCTGTCGACAAGGTGAGACTCTTATGACTAAAAATGTTTCATGCATAGCTTGCATAACTCCCTTAAGAGTAGGAGTAAAATGTCTCCTCAGAACTTACGACCAATTATCTACTCTGAGGCACTTTGTGGATACGGGCCCAGCACTCCTATTCTGAGAGGGTTGTTGAATACTGGTCCTGATGAATGCTGATGAAATGGGGAATTGTTAGTGTCAAGATGCCCCACAGAGCAGGTGGGTTATCGTCCCAAACTACACACTTCCCAGGGGCAGGCAACCTTAGAACTAACCCATAAAGATGCATTAATCATATTGTATACGGGTGTCTGTTTCTTCTTTAGATTACTCAGTTATGGCTTATTGCATTTTAAGTTATTTTGGTTTTCTCTCGTGAGTTGAAGTTGCTGTTTTGGTTGTACCACCAGGTGGCAGAGTACCATGTGAAGCGTTGTCTGGAGTCCGGCTTGTGGACGAACAAAGAAGGGAGACGGTCCAAGGAGGAAGTTAATCCAGAAACAGACGACCTGCGCATGATGGAGACATAACGACTGTGGTGCACGCTCCCTCCATCTCTCCCATAGGAATTGACACTCAATAGGAAAAGGGCTGAGCTCCCCACAGAGACTTATTTTTGTATGCAGCAGAATCTGCGCCTGAATGTGTCTTGCACTTTATATTTGTTCAAAACAATCTATTTAAAGAAGGCGAGTGGTAGGTATTTTGAGGCACTTACCTTACCTTTTCTCATATAGCTAGAGTATCTCTACTCATGTCATATCTTGATTGTTTTAGCAGAGTGAACCTTGCTTTGTAAGGAAGTCATCTTTACACATGAATTTACAAGAACTACTTCAAACTTTTGAGAATTGTTTTTGTTTATATATTTTGGGGTATTCCTGTGACTCCGTTAATCAACCTTATGGGTGTGAAGAAGGGAGATACCAGTCCATCTACAGTAGGCTTCACAAGTAGGAAGTCTAGCGGTTAAGAGCGTTGGGCCAGTAACGGAGAAATTGGCCGTTCTGCCCTTGACCAAAGCAGTTAACCCCCAACAATAACTACGGGCGCCAAACGACATGGACGTTGATTTAAGGCAGCCCCCCCCGCTCTGATACAGAGGGGTTGGATTAAAAGTGGAAGACTCATTTCGGTTGAATGACTTGATGGGCAAATGACTAGGTATCCCCCTTTCCTTCCTTTAGTAGAAGGGGAAAAGCCTGAGCATTACAATCAAACTTGCTCTTGTCGTAAATAAAAGTGCACCATGTTTTGGTTGAAGAAACAAGAAGCCTAATCCTGGAGTCCTATTTCTGCAGTCTCTAACGTTCTGTCCAACACCACTGAGCCACTAGTGCATGTGGTTAAAACTGTCATAGACGCGTGCAAACGCTCTGGGCCCATATTCAAAAGTGTGAATAGGAGTGCTAGTCTAAGGTCTGGTCAACACCTCTAATTCATAATGGTTTAAAAGGTCTGCCCCCCCTCTAATTCATAATGGTTTAAAAGGTCTGCCCCCTCCCCCCCCCTCTAAATCATAATGGTTTAAAAGGTCTGCCCCCCTCCCCCCTCTAATTCATAATGGTTTAAAAGGTCTGACCCCCCTCCCCCTCTAATTCATAATTGTTTAAAAGGTCTGACCCCCCTCCCCCTCTAATTCATAATTGTTTAAAAGGTCTGACACCCCCTCCCCCTCTAATTCATAATGGTTTAATTCATAATGGTTTAAAGGTCTGACCCCCCCTCCCCCTCTAATTCATAATGGTTTAAAAGGTCTGCCTCCCCCCCTCTAATTCATAATGGTTTAAAAGGTCTGCCCCCCCTCTAATTCATAATGGTTTAAAAGGTCTGCCCCCCTCTAATTCATAATGGTTTAAAAGGTCTGCCCCCTCTAATTCATAATGGTTTAAAAAGCTAAACTGATCTCAGATCAGCACTCCTATTCTGACACTCTGGATGAGGGCCCTGTGCTCTTTCAGCTCCTGTGTGTCCAGTTTGTCATTAGGACAATATTTAATGCCGATATACTACCATGGTAGTATAATGACGACTTCACTATGCAAAGCAATGAGTTTGCTGTTATTACTTTTGTTACTGCTGGTCACTCATCCTCAACCAACACTCATAAAATGTCTTGCTCTGTCCATCACAGAAGAATAAGCTTCTCAACATATCAATGTATGGCTGCTAAACTCAACTGCTCACATAATTGATTGTGAAACTGGAAACAACCTGTAGAACTGACTTTGGCTGCCATAACGTGAAAACATCCTGTACTAGTCTGTGCTGTTTGAAATAGAACCGCTTTAAAACAACTGTGCAGGGTAAATGGCTATAATATGTTAGGTCTACCTGAACACATTTTAAACGTTCTGCAAAAATCTAATGAAATAAATGAATTGAAATCTGTTGTTGCTTTTCACTTTAAAAAAATGTTTTTATAAAAATGTTATTATAACTTTATCAGCCTGATCAGTCTCTTCCAGATAGTGAGACTCGATAATAACTTATTACAGAACAAGTATATTATTTAAGATACTGTATATTCATACATTTATGGATATTTAACAGTCATTTATCTCTGATTATCAAAGAGCTAATCTCGGGGTAACCCAGAAAGTCTGCTCGATTCAATTCTGGGTCCGTGAGATGCTAGAACAAGGAGCTCCATCCTCTCGCTGCAAGTTATGGGTCGAATGACTGCCTTTCCAAAATCTGAAAAAAAATGGGAACACCTCAGAAGTTGTGATTTGTCCAAATAACCAGTGATGGAAAAAAGAGGCACCAGAACTATAGCTGCTCGTTATCTATCAGTGCTCATTATAGATCTATTGCATTTTATTTTTTACATATTCTGCCCATGAGAGATTATCAAAGAACAGGTCATAATGTGCTACAAAAATACTGCATATAATAGCTTTTCAATATAGCTTTTTCAGTATAGAGCCAGCCATTAGATGACATCTATACTCAGACCAAATACACATATATAAAGTGTATAAAACATTAGGAATAGCTGCTCTTCCCATGACAGACTGACTAGGTGAATGCTGTGATCCCTTATTGATGTCACCTGTTAAATCCGAAACCCACTTCACATAGAGACTGGTTAAAGAAGGATTTTTAAGCCTTGAGACAATTTGAGGGAAAAAGATATTTACGCCGGTGTGGCCAAGATGGTGGATGGGGGAAAACATTTAAAAAGTGTAACATGTTTTGAGTGAATATGGAGTGGTGGATCACAGAACCTTTGGAAGAGCTACAGAAGGAACTTGAACGTGACATGAGTGAGGATGAATTAACCGTAATGGCAGGTGCGGCGAAGACCGAGTTTGAGCCTTGTCCTGATGATTCTGACTCTGTGTGAATTTTGGAGAGACTGGATCCTTGCCTTCTGGCTGATCATTATGTGGTGTCAGGTTGGGTCGGTGAAAGTGACTAATTGGCCCTCTTGCATTTCTCCAAGAGGGCGTGTGCTCCGCACCACACGAATGGGAACAAGAACACTGGCTTGGCCTTAAGTGTTGAAGGATTAACAGAAGTTGAAGATACCCGGTGTCTGTGACGCCCGAAGTTTGGTGCGATGCAGACCCGGTGAAGAGTGGTGAAACAGAGAAGACACTGTCTGTACTATTGAGTTTTGATGCAGGGTCTTTACCAAATAGTCAAGTTAGGATGTGGCTGTTCTGAGAGCAGAGGGGGGGGGGCACAACTCAATATTTGGAAGGTGTTCCTAATGTTTAGTACACTGTATATCGTATTACAGCTTTTCAAATAAAATCTCACTCGTTTGGTTTCTATCCAATTGGCGACAGATTTTCATGTCAATATTTTTAGAATCCGGATAAAAATCAGTGATCGATGACATAGCGCACACAAAATGTACTGAATAAAAATCTAACTATTGTGTTAAATAGGAAATGTGCCTACTCTGGTCTTGGCACCTGTGACCTAGCCCACATCTCCTATATACGATGTGGGTAGGCTGTGCAGGTTAGCTATCTACATGAGACGATGATGGATAAGAGCCAGAGTATTTGTATTTGTCAAACGGCAGTCACGCATCGATCACCATGTCACCAGAATAAGACCCTCTATTTATTGGAAAGCAGCATCAAGCTTCTCACCGTGCAGTTCCACCACCCTTCATAACTTATTTCATCTGTAGCCTAATAAACTATTGTTTACTGAGTCGTAGTGGGAGGATCACACACACTATATCATCGCGTGACTCCAAATGTACTTTCATATGGTTATTTCAATATTTTGCACATAGACGTTTCCACCACTATTTACCACATAATACATTTTACTGACACAAAAAGATCCCACCATGTCGAACCAACAAATGATCTGTCAGCATTTACAAAATTACACCGAAACCTGTTTCCATCATAGCTGTCGTGATCATATTATTTAATTTTATAGGATATGACTTCACTCAAATAAAACTGGATGGAAATGTGGTTACTATGGTAATAATATTGCTACGTTTCACTTTAACAATTTAAAATGTCAGCTTAAAATGGTGACAAATGTTTCCCTACAATCAGTGTCGTCAGTCATAGGCATAAAATCTGTATTTTTTTAATGTATTAACTGCACGGTGATTCACATTTTCGATCATTTAAAAACTTCTACTACATGATAAAGTACAGTCGATAACAGGCACTTGGCCCTAAAAACATTGATTAATTCAAGACCACTTCACATAATGGCACTTTAGCCTCAAGTCCTGTCCACCCACCCACACACACAGACCAAGGACACAAATCCACATCACCTAGCAACAAGTTAAATATGGAGTATCCTGATCCCAGATCTGTTTGTGCTGTCTTGCCCAACTACTACGATCGATGTTTAGCTTGACAGTGACAATAAGAGTTGGCAAGACAGCATAAACAGATCTGGGATCAGGCGACATATGGAATGAACAGAGAGAATGTGACATTGGTTGAACAAGTGGTCCTTATCCAACTACAATATGTTGTACTAAGTGGCATGGTCTTATATAGGCACAGAGATACTGCTATGGTTTGGACCAAAGAGTTAAGTTCCATTTAAGGTGTGTTAAACTAATCCATCCGTTCCCAGGGTGGATTCTAGGCTTTCCCAACAACCTTATCATTTTGGGGGAAGAGTTTTTTGGACAGAAATGCCTGAATGTGAGGCCAGATCTTGTTGGTTTCCGTTCCTGAGAATGTCTCCAACATCCCTTTGCTCCTGTTGGTAGAAACAGTCATCATAATAATCATAAGCACTAGTTTTGAAACGTTTTGAAACAGGTAGGTACTCCCTGATTGTCTCCAATAAGAACACATATTTCCACATTCCATTGCAAAATGTTTTTGCTACAGTCTAGTCTACTGAATACAACCTAGTACTCAACTACATAATGCTTTCAAGGTTACCAACAAAGATTCACTGTTTAACAAAGGGAAAGAAAACACTGGAATGAATTCACTGTCTGATCTCCTGTCTAAGCCTGAATCCTTTGTTTACAGTCCCAAGCTATTTCAGTTCTCCGACCGGCCCCTGTAGTAGGGTTAATTCAGAGTTCTCTTCCCGTTGTCCAGTTACCAGTGACAAAGAGCCCCAGAAGCCATCTTATGTACACAGGAGCTATTGACTGTTTTCCTTCTTTAATTGGCCACAGAAATAGATGTGATATGAACCAATCCTGACATTCAGTCATTCACAATGATGTCTAAATGAGATGAATGTCCATTTGTTATGTCCCAACTCTGAAAGGGCAGATATAAGCCTTAAAGCCTATGATGTAAGAAGATAAACTGCAACGTTATTACAGAGTTACAGTTTATATAATGTAATAATGAATATAAAAGCTAAAAATAAAATTATATATATATATATATATATATAGATAGCTCAGGTTTGCGACATTACCTGTAGTACTCCAACACGGGTTGTGTCTGGTTTTCGTAGGACCTCAGCCTCCTGGTGATGGTCTCTGGTGTGTCATCGTCTCTCTGAATCAGAGGCTCTCCAGTGACATCATCAAGGCCCTGTAGCCAGGAGGGCCAACCAAAACAGACCAAACAGTGAGCGTGTTAAGATATGCCATTTAACAGATACTTTTATCCAAAGCAATTTACAATGGTGCGTGCATACATTTTCATATAGGGGGCCCAAGCAGGAATCAAACCCACGGTCCTGGCGTTGCTAGCATCTTACACAAACTGAGCTACACTGAGGTATATAGCCTAGTGGTTAGAGCGTTGGGCCAGTAACCGAAAGGTTGCTAGATCAAATCCCAGAGCTGACAAAGTAAAAAAAATATGTTGTTCTGCCCCTGAACAGGCAGTTAACCCACTGTTCCTAGGCCGTCATTGTAAATAAGAATTTGTTCTTAACTGACTTGCCTAGTTAAACAAAGGTTAAATCATAAAAATTTTAAATATTGTACGATTTAGTAGTCCAACATACTGACATAGTGGTACGTAAAATGTAAACCACACAGCCTAAGCCAGTACTGCCTGTTTTACGAAATGCATGGAGGGGGAAGTGAACATTCATGCAGAAACCTGTATGGTTTAGTAGAAGAAAAGAAAACAACCTATGACAACCTTGCCTTAGGTGACGTAGAAAGCAAACTTGAACAGACCCTTGAGAAAGAGAGAGTAGACCATATACACCTCCCTCCCAGATCAAGCAGCCTCTGAAGTGCAAAGATTAGTAAGAGGCTGTCATCTACTGAAGTTTCATCCTGTTTGCACAATTCACATGAAACACTGCTTTTTGTACTACATGTGCACCTCTATTGTATGAAGTATTAGTCCTCTCAGACTCAACACATTGGAATACAAACACTACTGTAGGTAAGTGTTTAACCTGAAAGTCTTACTATTCAAATTGCATTCAACCTCCTACCAGCATGTTTGTAATTGCAAAAAAGCAACACTAACACAGGTATAATGCACAGGCTCTAAAGAGCAGAATACAGAAAGCTGCTGGGAGAGGTGAAGGAGATTTCATTCAGTGTTCTTTTCATGGTTAAGAACAGTCGCTCTTGTCATTAGCTAGCTTTAGCTAAATATCAAGCTGCTCTTTTAAAAGCTCCTAATTTACCATGCAACCACCTATTTGAAATCGTAATGCTTTGAACACAGGCTTTAGCCTGTTTGGAGTGCCAGGTGGGCAGGGTTTGCAATTTTAGGACTTTTCTATTGGTTTCATTGCGCCAGGCAAGTTCAATCAAACACAGCTCAAGTATATGAAATGATTCCAAATATTATTTGAACTCAGGTGTGCTAACAATGTCTTGTTTGCTCCAGTTTAAAATGCATGGACGAGAGCAAAAGGTCCCCACTTGGATTGCCACAGCAAACAAATGCCACACTGGATGCGTTCGGAAATGGCACCCTATTCCCTGTATAGGCCATAGGGCTCTGGTCTAAAGTAGTGCACTTATATAGGGAATAGGGTGTCATTTGGGATGCACAGTTGTTTTATCTGTCTAATCCCTTCTTCCGCCATCTGTCTCTCTTTCTCCTCTAAATCTCTCCATGCCGCAGGTACACGTAGTCTGTGCCCTACTTTAACGTTTAAGGATTGTTTTTTTTATTTTAATACCCATATTTTGAAAGCATGACTTGTAAGTGAGCCAGGCGCTGTCAGGTGGTTGCATGGTGAAAGAGCAGCTTGAGATTCAGCTAAAGCTAGCGAACGACAAGAGCAACTGTGTGGTGGGAGAGATGGAACAATAAAAAAAAGAGGTCTTATCAAATAGTTTTTTAAAATACACACAGTGTATACGTGTGTTTCTACTATCCTGTTACATGGTTATTACATGTGTAATCATTTTAATTATGTTATAATAAGGCCTGTGTGTTAAAACTTGGCCACATACATTTGGAGCAGAAGCTTCAATATAGCTCAGTAGTATGTAGCCGTCAAATACATCCGTGACTCAGACTATACTTACAGAGATCTTGGGTGGGTTGAAGTCGATGTTGTAGACGCGTCCGCTAGGCAGGTGGAGCCAGCGAGAGGTCAGTCTCTGTTTGATGGTCTGGAAAGGAACGTCCATGTTGATGACTGTGTCCACCCTGCACACGCCGTCTAGAGTCTCCGCCTGAGTCACGGTGCGGGGGAACCCTTCCAGACAGGAGAGACCAGTGGAAGCATAGAGATATATAATACACTACTGGTTGATGTTATAAACCTTCATAGCTTGAGAATGTCCATTCTAGAGTTTTATGTTCACAATCTTCCCAAGGGGGAACCCTGACAGGAAAGTAGAGGCCCAGAGACATGGCTCTTTTCCAATTCATCTTTCTGCGATTTCTCTCATCTCTTCTCGCCTCCTCCTTAACCGTATAGGTGGAAAAGGTCCAAGGTCCCTTCTCTCGTACCTTCTTCTCCAATGCGTTTCAAGTTCCTTGGTGTCCACATCACCAACAAACTGTCACAAAACACACCAAGAAAGTCGTGAAGAAGGCACGACAACGCCTTTTCCCCCTCAGGAGACTGAAAAGATTTGGCATGGGTCCCCAGAACCTCAAAAAGTTCTACAGCTGCACCATCTAGAGCATCCTGACCGGTTGCATCACCGCCTGGTATGGCAACTGCTCGGCATCCGACCGCAAGGCACTACAAAGGGTAGTGCGAACGCCCCAGTACATCACTGGGGCCAAGCTTCCTGCCATACAGGACCTATATACTAGGTGGTGTCAGAGGAAGGCCCAAAAATTGCCAAAGACTCCAGTCAACTTAGACTGTTCTCTCTGCTACAGTACGGCAAGTGGTACCGAAGAACCAAGTCAAGGTCCAAAAGGCTCCTAAACAGCTTCTACCCCCAAGCCATGAGATTGCAGAACAATTATTCAAATGTTAATCGCTGTTTATCATCTATGCATAGTCACTTTACCCCTACTTACAGTGCCTTCAGAAAGTATTCAGACCCCTTGACTTTTTCCACATTTTGTTACGTTACAGCCTTATTCTATTTTTAAATCCTCAGCAATATACAGACACACACACACACAATACCCCATAATGACAAAATAACATTTTGCAAATATATAAGAAAAGAAAATACCTTAATATAAGTAATCAGACCCTTTGCTATGAGAATTGAATTTGACCACAGGTGCATCCTGTTTCCATTGACCATCCTTGAGATGTTTCTACAACTTGATTGGAGTCCACCTGTGGTAAATTCAATTGATTGGATATGATTTGGAAAGACACACACCTGTCTATATAAGGTCCCACAGTTGACAGTGCATGTCAGAGCAAAAACCAAGCCATGAGGTCGAAGGAATTGTCCGTAAAGCTCCAAGACAGGATTGTGTCGAGGCACAGATCTGGGGAAGGGTACCAAAACATGTCTGCAGCATTGAAGGTCCCCAAGACCACAGTGGCTTCCATTATTCTTAAAATGGAAGAAGTTTGGAACCACCAAAACTCTTCCTAGAGCTGGCCGCCCAGCCGAACTGAGCAATCGGGGGGGAAGGGCCTTTGTCAGGGGGTTGACCAAGAACCCAATCGTCACTCTGACTAGAGTTCCTCTGTGGAGTTTTGTTCATTTATTTATGTAGTCACTCCCTGAACTTGCTTCCGACTCTCAGCGTACATCGTTACAGAATGACGACTCAACAAAGGGAAGCATCAGGGAATGTTTGTTTGTTTTGTTTTGGTGTTGGAGGTGATGTCGGGTCCGGGTGTCCGACCCAGAGCTACCTGGGAGGCCTCAGCGGGCTCGACAGGCTCCCGTGCCTCAGCGGGCTCGACAGGCTCCCGTGCCTCGTTGTCTTGGTCGGCGTCCTGCGGTTGGAGCCGCTTCAGGGAGAGGATACTGTCACATGTGCTCCTTCTCTGGCCTCTAGTTCACCAGGCTGCCCGTTATGGCACACACCTGTCACCAGCGTTACACGCATAATGACACTCACCTGGACTCCATCACCTCTTTGATTACCTACCCTTTATATTATCACTCCCTTTGGTTTCTTCCCCAGTCGTTATTGTTGCTGTTTCATGTCGGTGCAATGTTCGTGTTTCTTGTTTTGTTAATTTATTAATTAAATGTATTCACTCTCACCAACGTGCAGTGTGATCTGGGTTCCACATCCTTTATTTAAAGTAAGTGAACCACACAACAAAACAATAAAGACTAAATGAAACGACAACGGAGTGCTAACATGCAACTACACAAACAATATCCCACAAAACACAGGTGGAAAAATGCTACATAAATATGATCCCCAATTAGAGACAACGATAGCCAGCTGTCTCTAATTGGGAATCATACCAAACACCAACATAGAAAACAAAACTAGAACCCCACATAGAAAATATAAACTAGACTAACCCCCCAGTCACGCCCTGACCTACTCCACCATAGAAAATATGGACTCTCTATGGTCAGGACGTGACACTGGTTGAGAGAAAGGTCTTGGTCGGTTTAGCGACCACCTAAATCCTGCTTAATGAGCAGGCCGTCCCTGGACACAGAGACATACAAATGGTATTCAATAGTTTATCTGACTCTGGGGTAGTAGATGAAGGATCTCATTACCAAATTCCCAAAGTATCCCTTTAACATGATGCATGCATGACTGTACTATTTGCCACTATCTCCCACTTTGACAGCTATTTTGAAATGGAAAACCGTCTTGGGCCAGGCTGAACACACACTGATCTGATAGTCCATCCGCCTAGCATCACATATCATTTACATTTACATTTAAGTCATTTAGCAGACGCTCTTATCCAGAGCGACTTACAAATTGGTGCATTCACCTTATGACATCCAGTGGAACAGTAGTGCACCTAATATTTTAAGGGGGGGATGAGAGGGATTACTTTATCCTATCCTAGGTATTCCTTAAAGGGACAGGGAGAGGGGTTATAGGAACAGGGAGAGGGGTTATAGGAACAGGGAGAGGGGTAATAGGAACAGGGAGAGGGGTTATAGGAACAGGGAGAGAGAGAGGGGTTATAGGAACAGGGAGAGAGAGAGGGGTTATAGGAACAGGGAGAGGGAGGGGGTTATAGGGACGGGGAGGGGGTTATAGGGACGGGGAGGGGGTTATAGGGATAGGGAGGGGGTTATAGGGATAGGGAGGGGGGTTATAGGGAGGGGGGTTATAGGGATAGGGAGAGGGAGAGGATCTGGATCCCTACAAATCAGCCGGGCTAGACAATCTGGATCCTCTCTTTCTAAAATGATCCGCGGAAATTGTTGCAGCCCCCATTACTGGCCTGTTCAACCTCTCTTTCGTATCATCTGAGATCCCCAAAGATTGGTAAGCTGCCACGATCATCCCCCTCTTCATAGGGGGAGACACTCTTGACCCAAACTGTTACAGACCTATATCTATCTTACCCTGCCTTTCTAGTTAACAAACAGATCACCGACGATTTTGAATCCCACCGTACCTTTCTCCCATGCCATCTCGTTTCCGAGCTGGTCATGGGTGCACCTCAGCCACGATCAAGGTCCAAAACGATATCATAACCCGCCATCGATAAGAGACAATACTGTGAGGCTGTATTCATCGACCTGGCCAAGGCTTTCGACTCTGTCAATCACCACATTCTTATCGGCAGAATCAACAGCCTTGGTTTCTCAAATGACTGCCTCACCTGGTTCACCAACTACTTCTCAGGCAGAGTTCAGTGTGTCAAATCAGAGGGCCTGTTGTCTGGACCTCTTGCGGTCTCTATGGGGGTGCCACAGGGTTCAATTATTTTCTCTGTATACATC
Organism: Oncorhynchus nerka; assembly: GCF_034236695.1. Lineage (NCBI taxonomy): Eukaryota > Metazoa > Chordata > Actinopteri > Salmoniformes > Salmonidae > Oncorhynchus > Oncorhynchus nerka. The sequence goes on from NC_088417.1 coordinate 92,049,468, forward strand.
AATGGCGTCGCTCTTGCTGCTGGTGATTCTCTGATCCACCTCTACGCAGACGACACCATTCTGTATACTTCTGGCCCTTCTTTGGACACTGTGTTAAAAACCCTCCAGACGAGCTTCAATGCCATACAACTCTCCTTCTGTGGCCTCCAACTGCTCTTAAATGCTAGTAAAACTAAATGCATGCTCTTCACCCGATCGCTGCCCCGCACCTGCCCGCCTGTTCAGCATCACTACTCTGGACGGTTCTGACTTAGAATATGTGGACAACTACAAATACCTAGGTGTCTGGTTAGACTGTAAACTCTCCTTCCAGACTCGCATCAAACATCTCCAATCCAAAATTAAATCCAGAATCCGCTTCCTATTTAGCAACAAAGCATCATTCACTCATGCTGCCAAACATACCGTCGTAAAACTGACTATCCTACCGATCCTTGACTTCGGTGATGTCATTTACAAAAATAGCCTCCAGCACTCTACTCAGCAAATTGGATGCAGTTTATTACAGTGCCATCCTTTTTGTCACCAAAGCCCCATACACTACCCACCACTGTAACCTGTATGCTCTCGTTGGCTGGCCCTCGCTTCATACTCGTCGCCAAACCCACTGGCTCCAGGACATCTATAAGTCTTTGCTAGGTAAAGCCCCGCCTTATCTCAGCTGACTGGTCACCATAGCAGCACCCACGCGTAGCACGTGCTCCAGCAGGTATATTTCACTGGTCACCCCCAAAGCCAATTCCTACTTTGACCGCCTTTCCTTCTAGTTCTCTGCTGCCAATGACTGGAACGAATTGAAAAAAAATCACTGAAGCTGGAGACTCATGTCTCCCTCACTAACTTTATGCACCTGCTGTCAGAGCAGCTCACAGATCACTGCACCTGTACATAGCCCATCTGTAAATAGCCCATCCAACTACCTCATCCCCATAATGTTTTGTTTTTTTTGCTCCTTTGCACCCAAGCATCTCTACTTGCACATTCATCTTCTGCACATCTATCACTCCAGTGTTTAATTGCTCAATTGTAATTATTTTGCCAATATAGCCTATTTATTGCCTTACCTCATCTTACCTAATTTGCACACACTGTATATAGACTTTTCTATTGTGTTATTGACTGTATGTTTGTTTATTCCATGTGTAACTCTGTGTTTTTCTTGTCGCACTGCTTTGCTTCATCTTGGCCAAGTCGCAGTTGTAAATGAGAACTTGTCCTCAACTGGCTCTAGCCTTTAGCTCGTGCAGATGTTGGCTGTAATCCATGGCTTCTGGTTGGGATTTGTACGTATTGGTCACTGTGGAGCGACGTCGTCAATACACTTAATGATGAAGCTGGTGACTGAGGTGGTCTTAGTGCCAGCATCAGTTTGTGGTGGTAAATAGATGGCTATGAATAATATAGATGAGATATCTCTTGGTAGAGCTTATCATTAGGTAATCTACCTCAGACGAGCAATACCTAGAAACTTCTTTAACATTAGACATCGCACACCAGCAGTTATTGACAAATAGACACACACCCCCGCTCCTCTTCTTACCAGACGTAGCTGCTTTGTCCTACCGATGTACGGAAAACCCAGCCACCTCTATATTATCCGTGTCGTTGTTCAGCCACATCTTAGTGAAACATAAGATATTACAGTTTTTTGTGTCCCGTAGATAGGATAAGCGCGACCGTAGATCATCAAGTTTGTTTTCACGTTGGCCAATAATTGTAATGACAATTTACTCACTCGCCTACAAATCCTAACAAGGCACCCTGACCTTCTCCCTCGGTATCTCTGCCCCTTTCTTCACGCTAATGACGGAGATTTGGGCCTGTTCTCTGGAAAACAGCATATCCTTTGTGTCGGACTTATTAAAGAAAAAATCTTTGTCCAGTTCGTGGTGAGTAATCGCTGTTCTGATGTCCAGACGCTCTTTTCGGTCATAAGAGATGGTAGCAGCAAATTTGTGTACAAAATAAGCTGCAAAGAATGCGAAAAAATAAATAAATAGCACAGTTGGTTAGGAGCCCGTAAAAACGACAGCCATCCCTTTTGGTACCATTATCAAGAATAGCTTAACGAGTGCAGGTGCTGCTTACTGTTCAGCAGCAAACTGTTCAAATAATGTAAATGTTTCTTAGAAACAAATCCAAAGCATATTCCTACTCACTTGATGGTGTCTGGAGTGTACTGAACGCCTTTTTAAAACATATGCCTATTGCGTTGTCTATGTTGATGTGTCTAAATCTGAGTAACGGGTGGCCTGGCTGGTCTAGCGGTAATGCTGCAGCCTCCAACACACTTCATTGTTTAAGTCCGACCTATATTGCCCTTTGATACAACCTTTATCTTTCCCCATTGTCATCCTCCCTCTCGCTCGCTGTTGGCGAAATGCGTGTGGTGCAGGTGCTTACTGCTTACCGTCCAGCAGCCAGCTGCTCTGCTCTATGCTCCTCATCTCTGTCAGGATGAGACGGGAGATGACGTCATCAGGTACCAGATGACCCTGATCGATGCATGACTTCATCAGAAGACCCAGCTCTGCAAGAAATCACGGTGGAACATAAAGATCAGAGCTGTCATCTTTAGTATTTAAACATGTACACATTATGCACTTCATCAGAAGACCTAGCTCTGCCAGGAGAGGAGATACACAGAGCAACATAAAGCTAAGACCTAGCTCTGCCAGGAGAGGAGATACACAGAGCAACATAAA